>NC_054886.1:3796222-3879886 GCF_018320785.1 Cheilinus undulatus | reverse complement strand
CCTTAAATGGGCAAAAAGCTGCAAAAAAGGGAAAAGAAGGGCAAAAAATTGAGCAATGAAAATACACAGACCAAAAAAAAAAAGGTTGACAATTAAATTTGAGAATTAAAGCCTGCTGTATCAGTGTGGGAAACAAACTGCAATGGATAATTCTGAGGTCAAAGTTTGCCTTATTAATGGTTTTCTGGGGAATCATATTTCAAATTTAGACATAAAAGAGCCACAAATCCTCACTAAAGAGCCACATGAGGCTCTAGAGCCACACGTTGAGTCTCACTGGACTAGAGTCTGGAGGAGTCTTGTTCTGAGCTAAGAGGCTAGCTGAGCCCCTTTAACATACAACAAAACCCTTGATTTGTCACAAACAGGCCTTTAATTGATGCAGTGATTTACTATCAACCCAATAAACCTTGTGGGGAAACGACGAGTTTTTTTGCACTTTAAAGGAGACAGTGATGATATTTACCTCTGCTGCTGCTGTGGTGGAGGCTGACCCTCTCTGAGACTCTGTCATGAAAAAGAAAACACACTATGAAAGCAATCTTTAGTGATAGCAGCTGTAAAATAGAAACAGAAGCACTGACCTGTGCTAAAACAGCTCCTTTTGTTCATGGTGCAAACTAAAATAATGAGAGCAACAAGCAGGATGCTGGTGAAGGCCAAAGCTCCACTTAAGAAGAAGACGAGTGATTCAGGAGGGTTCTTCTTCTCTGTGGTTAGTGAGACATGTGGAGGAGTTATGAACTTTCAGTAAAGCTAATATGAGGAAAAACAAACAAGGTGGACTGCATTAATCATGGTCTGTAGTAGGAAACAGAAGCACTGATTGTCTTTATCCACACTGTCTAGCTCATGTTTGAGTAATAACAGACTGATAGCCGTACTTTTATGCTCATACAGTGCTGTGAAAAAGTATTTAGAAACATAGAAGCAGTTTGTATACGATGGTTTTATTTATTACAGGCAGCCACATTTAAAACAGGCATGATTCTGAAGGTGAAATCACTGCATGGGCTCAGGAACACTTCCAGAAATCATTGTCTGTTAACACAGTTGGCTGTTCCATCTAGAAATGAGAGATAAAGCTCACGTTTGTGGATGTAAGCTTTGAGAAGAAGCTGTTTGTAAACCAGATCCAGAGACATCTAAAATGGACTGAGGCAAAATGGAAAACTGTTCTGTGGTCAGGTGAGTCAAAATTCGAAATTCTTCCTGGAAACCACAGACACTGTGTCCTGCAGACTAAAGAGGAGAGGACCCATCCAGTTTTTTATCTTCCTACATCAGACAACAATGGGACAACATTCCTCCACCAAAACTCAAGAACTGGTCTCCTCCCTTCACAGACACTTACAGGCTGCTGTTACAGTGGTAAACATGGCCCTGTCCCTGCTTTTATGACATGTGTTGCTGCTATCAGATCAAAATGAGCTAATATTCTCATGAAATGGTAAAATGTCTCAGATTCAACATCTGATATGTTGATAATTATGGATTTATGAGATTTATGAACCACTGCATTCTGCTTTTATTTCCATATTATAGAGCATCCCAGCTTTTTTGGAATTGGGGCTGTATTAGACAAAACATTACATTCTGTTGTGGTGTCAGTTTGGTAAAATTACTTTTAGGGCACATTCATACCAGAGCTGTTTGGTCCATTTTAAACGAACTCTGGTCCGTTTCCCTGGATAGTCCGGTTCGTTTGGAGTGGGGTGAAAGCTCACACGAACTCTGGTGCGGACCAAACAAGCCGAGTCTGGTCTTGAAAACAAGGTGTTTGGCATCACAGTACACACTTCCATAACCAACCCTGGTGCAGTTGCTGGTCTAAGATGTGATTGTGATCAGCAAAGCGGACAAACATACCAGAGCATCCTAGATTTTAGAAACCAAAGGCAGGAAGTGGTGTAAAGCGTAATGATATACAGATTTGTATGTGATATAGTACGCTCAAATACATGTCGGTACCTCGCTTGGCGTCTGTGTAGCCATGGCAACATGTCGTAGTCCGTGCTGATTTATTCGTCTCATGTAAAGGACCACATGCTGGACAGCTCAACACCTTGCTGGCTGCTCGTAATGGCCCAATGCAAAAGCAGAAACCACAAGACAGTGTAAGTTCTGTGTTTTTTCATTGTTTATGTGGAAGAAAAGACCCGCGGAAGAAGTTTCGTCTTCTTCCACGCCTTCTGTTCTTCTTTGTCGCCGTTTGTTCATGGTGACAGTACAAGGTGTTTGGCATCACAGTACACATCATAACACAGTTTAATTGGTCTTTGCTGGTCTAAGATGTGATTGTGATCAGAATTTAGAGGACAAACATACCAGAGCATCCCTAGTTTTTAGAAACTTTAAACCTCAATATAAATCTCAGAATCTACCTTAAAGATCCAGTACTGACCAGGCTTAGCTGTTACCTTTAGATACATCACACTGAATATACTTGTCTTACTGTCCTCATATTGTTTTTCTGCAAGCTAGCCTCCCTTTTCAGATTGAAAGGGACAAAAGTAACCTCGCCTTCATCAACACTCTAAGACTGGTCTTGATGGGAGCTCTGGGTTGATCCTTTATACAGAAAACCTTTCAATAAGTAAGAAACAATAAGCTTATGGTGATGGATCTCTAACTTCAGGTTTCCAGTTTCCACAGTAAACACTGTGTTCTCCATCACAGGTCCCAGTGTGGACTGTACAGCTCAGAGCTGCAGAGCTAGTCTCTGCTGCTGACTGATGGACTAATGCTTGGATGGTCCAGCCAGACTCAGATATTCCCCCCTTAACACTTAGAGTAGTCCCGTCTGCAAAGTCAAAATTGTAAGCATAGCTGCTGACGCAGTAATATGTGGCTGAATCTGAAGGGATTACATTTGAGATTGTCAGGTGATTGTTACCGTTTCCAGACTCCAGAGTGAAGCGAGGATTGTCCTTGAACTCCTCACTAAAAACACCTTTTGTATAATGTTTATAAAAGGTAGAGACGAGCCTCGGCCTCTGTCCTATGGTTTGCTTGTACCAGAAAATCACTGCAGAAGCTTCACCTTCATAGAAACACTTAAAAGTCACATTGGCACCTAAATCAGCTGACATGAAACCACCCTGCTGTCGTACTGTTATGGTAAGTGTGGTGCCGTTTGTCAGAGCTGCAAAGAAAACAGACAAAGAAAGTTTGAGAATAAATGTTTGTAAGATTTAGCAGTAAAAGGAAGAGACTGATGATGGAAAGAAAAAACTGCATCAAAAAGAGGCAAACTTACCCATTCTCCACAAGCAAAAACAAAGCAGGTGAAGAGCTCCATTCAGAGATGGCATGGTGATCAAACGTCTTCATGAAAGTAGAGACCTTTCATACAGTACATCCTCTTATGTTAGAGAAGGCTGCACGTGATTGGCTGACAAGAAGTGACTCTGAGTGAGTGACCAATGAAACATGAGCATTTGTGAATGCTTGAAATTACAGTTCACATGAAAAAGAAAACAAAATAGACACCATACTGCTGATTTCCTCCAAGATTAGAGTACAAACATGCTCTTAAGATAAAAAAAGTCAATTAAAACACCATAAAAATGAACGTTTGAAGAGTTCTGCAAACTGTAGTGAGGCAAAAACCTCACAAATTGTACATTGTCAGCAGCTGCTTCTCTGTTGGTTTTAATAGCCAGAGATGTATTTGTAACTGACCTTTATGTCTGAGTACAAATGTGGCGTCTCAACAGGATGTGTGTTACTTGAGCATACCTCTAGAGGGAGCACCAGAGAGCTCAGACCTTTTGTACGTGGTGTCACACATCCTGTTTCTCCCCACTTTGATGGAAAAAGGGTCATGTTACTCACTGGAAACCAGTGTTAAAGAAAAACTGTCCACATGTGTGTGGGGCACATTCTGCACTCTCTGAAAGTTTGTTTTGTCAGTATAAGATGCATATTAATCATTTAATGAAGCATTAAACAAAATATTTTCAATAGCAGAAGCTCTGACTGGGCTAACTCAGACATAGAAACATAGTGCTCTACATTTCTGTTAAAGTATAAACACATTACCCTCTGAATAAGCAAATAAACATGCCTGCTAAAGCTCGGGTTTTATTGTAAGCCAAAGTTTTACATTTAGTATACAGGTCTAAGCCGGTCAGAAATTCTTGTTATTATAAAAGCTGTACATTATTTAGATTTATCAAAAAGCTTATATAGAAAGAAGAAACAAATGTAAAATGTGCAGCTCTACTGCCTCACACCAGAGTACACACATTCACTCAGACTGGGGTCTTTGAGTCTTGTTGATCTGCTGTTGGTCTTCTTCACTCTCAGTGCAGCGTAATGGAGGTTTTCCATCTCTTGGTTATCCTGCAATGAAAAAACAACTTTAAATCCTAGTTTTATGGCACTAAACCATATCTGCATATAAAACTAGAGTAGTTTAAAGCACTGGCATATAAAATATTGTTGCTTTTGCTGAAGTTTGCAATTTCAGTTCAATGACAAAGGTAGCAGAAGGTTGGAGAGGTATCTGGCTTTTCACTCCACATTCACACAGTGATGGCAGAGGTTTCTATGGAGAATCGGCCATATTAGCTAATTCCATGGGCTGGATTACAGGTGTGTAAGTGTGCATGTGTTAATGGATGTCCAAGTATGCATGTAAGAAAGGGATATTTCAGGATTTTTGAGGTTGGTCATATGAGGTGCTTGGCTATAGTAGTGGCATTAGCCTCCAGTGATTTCTATGAAAGTTGCTCCGCTGGTTATTACGAGCTCAGAGAGATCTACAACATAGTGGCTGTAGATGGGAACGTTTTATCCGTGTGGTTTATTGAGCTTTACATAAAAATGGGCCAAGAAAAAATGATGGCTCGCCTGTAGGCTGTGTCCAAAATGTACAAAGCACTTCATTTCTCCCAAAAAAACCCTCTGTGTCAGGCACTAATTTATGATGCAGCTGTCATTTTGTCTCCTTCTGCCACACACTGATCCTCTGATCAGCTGTGTGGGTCTGCAGGCTTCTACAGGAATGATAACACCACAACAGGCTAGAACAAAGATAACAAACCCACAGAGTTTCCTTTAGAAAGTCTAACATAATCAGGGTGAAGTGTCTCCAGTCATATTCTCTCTCTCTCCCCCCTCTATCTCTCCGGCTTTCTCTCTCGCATGCTCTTGCTCTCTCTCTCTCTATCCTTCTCCTGCTACCTCTCTCTATCCCACACACACAAACAGCATCACCTCTGTGTCAGCTGCAGGTCTGTGGAAAGGAATATTTCCTGCTCGTTTATTTTCTTTATCATAGTGGGGTGCACCAGAAAGTCATTCCAGCTGTTGTCATGGTAATTAGGACTCGGTCTGACCGTTTACAAAGGAAAATTAACCCCCAAAGTTGTTTAGTCTGATCGTGTTTCTACTCTCTCTGTGAAGTGTCTGGAGTCGTACGACCAAAATATCAAACATGCCAGAAATCCTCCTGACCAGTCGGGAGCAGGTCTTAAGGTCATAGTCAGGCCGTGGTCAGCCGTCGTACACAGCACAACAAATGACGCGCTATCAGACTGCCAGTCGGCCCGACTTCAGAGTGAGTCTACGGCTCAAAATTCATGGCTGAATTGCACAGTGTACCCCAGGGTTTAACGTGCATCTGTTTATGGACTTCCAAGTATGCATGCTTTTATAGATGTCCATGCATGCATACTTTAATGCATGTCCAAGTGTGCATACATGTATGGATGTCTGATGTCTGCTGCCAGGCTCTCTTGGTTTAAACGTTGCACAAATACATAAATCCAACATCAAAACAAAGACATAGTTTGACACACTTTTCAGCACCAGAATGAGCTAATTGTTTTCCAGGAGACTAACACCAATGCCACTGATCCAACACACAGTCATTAATGTCATTAATTAATCACTAATGGGGAGGGCCCTTTCTCTGGGTTTTTCAGGGGTCCAACCAGATCTGTGGGAGGTCCTGATTCACACACTTGCAGCAAGAGTTGCTTTGTAAAGCAGCAAACATTTACATGCAGATGTTGATGCCATTAGGAGTGATTTGGCTTGTGGTGTCTTTCCTAGAGACTCTACTGTGACACTAATGAGACTCAAGCTGTCTCTCTCAAAACTGAAAGTATTCGTATCTGTACCACTGACCCACAGAAACCACCAGGTAAGAAGACCTAACAGCTATTATAAAATTATGCACTGACATTTGTTTTTTTCAATCTCCTACACATCTTCAACTTTATTTCTCTCTTATTTTTATAAACTGATAAGTTAAAAACACTCACCACTGGATTTGGAGTGGAGGCAGCTGGAGATCCTGGGTCTGGTTTAGACAAAAAAAAAAATAAAAATACTGATTGTAGTAAAATGCTTATCATTACCAATGTATGAATCTGATGGATAATTAACCAAAGCTGTATGGCATAATAACACAGAACATTACACAGACACACATTTAACCCTCTTATGACTAGAATGACAGCAAAACTGTACTGGAAAAAGGCTTATTCTCTATAACACCTTTTTTCAAAGGTCTTTTTTTTTTTACCTTTATGCCTTTATTCAGACAGGACAGAGGAGGCAGACACAGAGAGGGAGAACTGAAGGACATTTAGGAAAGAAGCAACAGGTTGGTTTGAACGTGGGCCGCCTCTGTACATGCAGACATGACCCCAAGGACTCTGGAGCCCCAGTATAAAATATTTAAAACAATAATGTCGCAGATATGTATCTGAAGACATAACAGACTGAAGTCAGTCTCTCTGGTTTTGTTGCTCTCAGCTCTGTGTTTACACTGAAGAAACATCGCTTCCTTCAGCAGGTTTATGTTTTACTGTGAGGCTCAAACATGGTTCATACATGTATTTCTTTATGTGAACGCCTCTCCAACATTTAGCTCTGTTACCGCTATGGGGATGAGAGATGGCCCCGCCCACTCAGAGATGTTTTATGTAGATGCAGAGTACAACTTAAGGACAAGCAGCAGACTTTAAAAACCTAAGAAAAGACTTTTTGGTCTTAAATATTCTCAGAAATTAGGAAAGAATCATCTGTGAGCTTCCACGTGTGTGAAGATCAGCCCTGCACATGGAGGCACAGTGGAGAGATAGTCAAAGAGGATCTTTGTTTTGGTCTTGGGTCAAGCATATGCTTGGTTTTTAATCTTTCTTTGATGATGCAGCATCATTGTAAATAGACACGCCCATGTGTGTTACCACAGGATACCTGTAGGGGGCACACCAGAGTGCTGGGGCTGTATACAGTTACCTGTCAGAGTGGCTAGACAGAAGCTTCTCCTTAGCGCAAAACACATGAAAACCAAGCAGGCTTTCTCCAGTCAGAGTGACTGTTGGGTTCTCAGGTTGACCAGGTTAAAGAGTCCTAGTTTTGCAAACTTCTTCCATTTAAAAATTCTGGAGGCCACTGTGCTCTTGGGAACCATCAGTGCTGCAAATTTTGTTTTGTCTTCTCCAAATCTGTGCAACAATCCTGTCTCTGAGCTCTGCAGAAACCTTTCTTACAGACAAATTCTAGACTTTTTAAAAAGGAAAAACCTAAAGATGTTTGAAACATTTATCCCATGCAAGAGGCAGACATTAATTTATTAACTGGCGCTAGTAAAAGCATGCCATTATCATCGCCAAATCCAAAAATATGATTGTGTTTATTTTCATTGATCAATCACCACAAGTTTTTTTTTTCACTTCTATACAGGAAAATTCTCTCCTTTTAATGATAATCATGAATTATTGTCTCTTTAATGATCATGGAAAGGGAGAGAGAATGGGAAAAGAGCGGTACTGTAAGTCTACAGTTTGACTTTTGCTTTAAAACAATGTACTCACACTGTGGATGAGATCAAGGAGGGCTCAAAACGCCACGTCTTCAGTTCTAGATTTGCCCTCAAATGAGTAGCACGATTGTGGTAGAAAAGCGAAGCCCCTGCTGCGCTGGGCTGCCGTGTCGAGTCAAACCAAGTAGAGCCGAGCCGCTCCTTTAAGTGACTTTAATGCGCCATGATTGTTGGTGCCAAATAGGCTGGTCTGAATATTTCAGAACCTGCTGATCTACTGGGATTTTTACACACTGCCATCTCCTGGGTTTGTACTCTGTAGTGAAAGGATGCAACTGACACAACCTCAACAAAACTGGATGATAGAAGACTGAAAAGCACTGCCTGATCTTGATTTCTGCAGTGACATTTGAATGGTAGGGTCAAAACATCATGAAAGCCTGCCGGATCACCAACAGTAGTGGCAATTTTAAAATAGCCTTTCTTTCCCATTCTGGTGCTCAGTTTGAACTTCAGCAGATCTTCTTGACCTTGCATACATGCCCTAAAGGCATTGGTTACTGCCGTTTGATTAGCTGATTAGATATTTGCACAAATGAGCAGCTAAAAAGGCGTACCTAATGAAGTGACCGGTCAGTTTATGCATCCAAAGCAAAGTTAAACATCATAACTTTGAATGCATAAATAAAGTATTCTATGACCTTGAGCTTACCTGTATGTAGGCAGCGGTTTCTTTGGTACTTCCTGTAGGCTCCAAACGCCAGACAAATGACCAGAATGATGTTGAACGCCAACGCTCCAGCCAAAATTAACACCAAGACAAAAGGGTCAATTTTATCTGTAGATTTTGAAGACAGGAGACATAAAAAGATTCAAAGGTAGCAATCACAAGTCTAATTTGTAAAAACATCCACTTTAATGTGACTTACGCTCCATGTCTGACTTCATCTTGTCTCCAAACAGGACATGTCCACATGAAACAACAGCACAGAGGTCAGCCTCAGCTTCAGGACCGGTCCTGTTCTTCATCGGCAGGTTGTAGCCACATGAGCGTACTTGTGTGTTGGCCTTTCTCTCACAGTGATCATCCCTGTCTCCGTGGGTGTAGATCAGTCCTGGGTGAGCTTCCTTAGAGTTTCTGAACCAGTAAACACTGTGATCTCCATTACAGGTCCCAGTGAGGACGGTACAGCTCAGATCCTCGAAGCCTCCAGATTCAGACTGACTGACCAAAGCTGGGACACTCAACCCTGAACCCCTCACACTCACAGTAGCACCCTCCACAAACTCAAACTCATACCCATAGCTACCTAAGCAGTAGTAGGTGGCAGAGTCAGAAATGGACAGATTTAGTATTGTCAGGTGATTTTTGCCGTTTCCTGCATCTAATCTGAAGCGTGGATTGTCCTTGAATTCATCCAGGAAGTCGGCGTTGTCTTTGTATCGATAGAAGGATGACATGGGCTTTGGTTTCTCTCCCAGACTTTGCTTATACCAGAAAAACATTTTTGCCATGCCTTTATAGAAACATTTCAGAGTCACACTGTCACCAACATCAGCTCTAAAGTAACCGCTGTCCTGTCGCACATATATGGAAGATTTTAGATCAGTCATCTGAGCTGGAAGAAGAAGAGACCAGGATAAAGCAGGCTTAGCTTCATCAGAATCACACTAATGCTGACTATTAAGATGAGTTACTGCATATAAAAACAAAGACAACCTACCCAAGCCTCCATAGAAAAGACACAAGAGAATCAGAGCCAGCCTCAGGGGAGTCAGCATGTTGCTGCGTTGAATGAGGAGAATCTCAGTGCGTCTGTGCTCTTAAGAGGAGATGTAAAGGCTGCGTTTGATTGGCTGATCAGAAGTACCGCCTAGCTCCATCTAAAAGTGGAGACTGAATCTTCAATACAGGATGGACTTCACTGTAAAAGTTTCCAGACATGCTGCTCTCGCCTGATTGATTCACTCTCATATACTACAGCAATTCCAAAAAAGTTGGGGCGCTGCATGACTGTAAACAAAAACTGACTGCAATTATCTGTGAATCTCATAAACCCATATTTTATTCACATTAGCACATAATCAACACAAGTTGAAGGTAAGACATTTTACCATTTAGTGAAAAATAATAGCTCATTTTGAATTTGCAGCAACACGTCTCAAAAAAGTAGGGACATGGCCATGTTTATCATGTTGTAGCATCCCCTCTTATGTCACATATCTTACCCTTTAAAGAAGTTTATATTGGTATCAGAGGTCCCTAAAGCATGCCTGTGAAGTTTGTTGCTGAAAAACACTCCAGTATTGGATTTTTGCATGTCTAAAAACCCCTCTGTTTCAGCCCTGCTCAGAACGAGCTGTTTCTGTGTCTGTGGCTTTAAATCTTAACAAGCTTTCTGACTCCGCCCCTGACCACACACTTCTCGGGAAATGAATGTGGTTTAATGCATGTGGCTCTCCTGATCAGGAGAGGAGGGCAGAACTTTCTTCCAAGCAGGGAGGGACAACCCTACCTGACAGCAACTATATCACAGCAACAGTTTTTCACATACTCCACCTGTGCAGACATACATTCACTACATGTACTAGCAGGAGTTGCTCCCTTTGTTGCTTGATCTTGGTCGGCCACTGCTGACTTCATCTGTTAACCAAGAGCAGATCGATTCAAACAGCTGTAAAAATGTGCAAGTGCCCGGTCAACTCCCAATACAAAGTCATCACTATGTCAACATAACGTCTCTTCCTGTGGTACAGGGAACAGTCCACTGGACAGTTAATGGGTCACAGAGCTACCACAACACTGCAAAACAGTTCAAATATTTCCAGAGATGAGATTGATCATGGTTGGTCAGAGCAAAGCCCTGCACGTCTGGATCACGGTACAGGCCGAGGATGTTGAAACTGGGAGTGTTATACATGTTTCTGCTTTTTTGCTCAAAGCTAAATCCTGTATAACCATGCCCACCCCTCCCTGCACACACACATCGCACTGCGCATAGAGCCTTGTCATCTGTCATCAAACAAGAGTCAATTGTAGCATTAGCTGTTTGACATTGGCAGAGAAGATTTGGCAAATTTTTCATGGGTGCAATACTCAGCTCTGCTGCTCATCCCACAAATGCATGTTCCTTACAATGTGGAACCATCGAAAAGGAATCTAAACAGGACAACAAGACTGGATGCATCAAGGGGATGTATTTGTGTTCATATTCAGTTGACATGCTGGGTTTCTCCACAGGGATGTCCACATGTCAAGTCCAGTGGATTGACAAGTTGAGCATATTCTTTGAGTTCAGGCAGTCCACTGAGTCAAGCACTGCCATTTAATTTAGATCAGCTGATCTCACACAAGCTCTCATCATCTGATGACTAACTGCTTCACTTCTGAGCACATGCTTGTCTAATCCTACTCATGCTGCTTTTTTAAGCTGCTCTACTCTTCCTGCTCCCTCTGCAACCCTTCTCCACCCCAGCTCCTCCTTTATTCTGCATCTGACTTAATCAAATGGGCATTTCTTGCACACATGGACCTGATGGACCAGAGCACATGCTGTAGTGCTCCACACTGCGCTTCTCTGTGGATTGCTCTGCAGACCGAGTCCCCACCAACATTAGTTCACTCCTTTAGGTGTGGCTGGTCCAAATATATTTGCAGCTCCAGATTTGATCTGAATTTCTTTAATTGTTCCTCTGGTGTTTAGTTGTAATAGTCTGGGCACTAGAGTAAAGCTAACGTGCTGCTTTGCATAAAAACCCTGCAGAAGCTTCCTGTCTAAAACCACTGAGACAAAGACAGCAGAGGAGCTGTGAAAAGACATGACGAGGTTTACTGAGAACCTGTCTTTGACTGCCAACCACACCAGGCTAAAAATAATCCTGATACCTCTGAGTCTGAGCAAACAATGAGCTCATTTACAGTAAAGGGGGCCTGTGTTGGCCCTCACTATCAGACTGATGCAAGATGACAATTCTAAGGTTGTTTCTGAACCTAAAAGCTGTCATGTCTGCTGAAAACTGGTTTGTTATTTGTGGAAATGAGTTTTCCTCCATTGAGAACTTGAGCTGATAAACACAGCTGAGCAGTCCTCATGTTTTCAGATCTCTAGTTTAACACTAGAACCAATCATTTAAAATGTACCTGGGGCTGTTCTTCAATACTGTCACAATGATAACATTTTAAAGTCTGTCAGTCGCTGACTTTTCCTCAAAATGTTACAGATGGTTATTTATACCTCGAACCTCCATGCAGGTCAAATTTACCCCATAAGAAACCACTGATTTTCCCTTTGTTTTATTTCACGTTTTATTTCAGCATGGATCAAGAAAGATTATGAAGTGTCAAAAGATGTGATCAGTGCTTTGAGTTAAATAGCTGCTCTCAAGTATATTCAGTTAAATATGACACAAAGACAATACATTTAATGTTCAAGCTTTATTTATATTTAACATTCTTAACTTCCTGCATGAAAGTTTCCATTGTCATATTTTGTGCATCATACATTTTCAATGGCAGACAGGTCTGGACTGCCTGTTTAGTGCCCACACTCTTTCATTGTGAAGCCATGCCGTTGTAACCTGAGCTAAATGTGGCTTGGCATTGTTGAGGTGTGACAATACAAAACAAGCCTCTGGCAGCCACACCCATGACTCAATGCCAGTTGAGTTGTCAAGCAACATCTCATCACTTTTCTGCCACTATATTGTTCACCTCTCTCACTCTGAGCTTCTTTTTCATGCTTTTATGTAACACACTGCTGTCACGCTTTGTCACTCAACTGGAGGTGGCATGAATATGGAACAAAGAATCAATTTGAAATTCCTGGAGGGTCCAGCCAAGTGTCTCAGACTTCTCCAAGAGGCTTATGGAGAAGATGTCATGACTCTTCAAGTGGCACAAAAGCTTCAAGAGTGGCCGTGAGGAGGTGGAGGATGACCCCAAGTCAGGACGGGGTTCAGGGCAGCAGGTGAGCTCTGTGGAGAGACAAGTCATGGCTGCTCCATCACAACAGCTACTTCTCTCAGCTCCTTCCCAGGCTGGAGACTGTGCTCAAAAGAACTAATTTTGCCACTGTAGGAAAGATCAAGGCCACTGTGATGAGGGAGCTGAGAGACCTTAAGGAGCAGGACTTTGCTGAGTGCTTCATGGGGGCAGAAGTGAATGCAGAAGTGCATTAACTCTGGGGGATTACTTTGAAGGAGTCATTTCTTTGTACATTTTGTAATAAGTCTCATGTTGCACCAGAACCTGTATGCACACCTCAGTGTTGATGGTGCCTTCACAGATGTGCAAGTTACCCATGCTCTGGGCGCTAATACACCCATGCACCATCACAGATGATGGCTTTTGAACTTTGCATCTCTAACAATCTGAATGGGCCTTTTTTAGATGACTTGATGGTCATCATTTTCAAAAACAATCTGAAATCTCACTTTTCCTCTTATGTTAGTCTATCTCTGATGAGCTCAGGCCCAGAGAAGTCAGCAACACTAGCAGACATTGTTGATGTATGGCTTTTGCTTTGCATAGTAGACTTTTAACTTACATTTGAGGATGCAGCAACACAATGTGTGTGTGTGTGGGTGTGTGTGTGCAAGTGTTATTTCTATGCACAGAGACTCAGTTTCACACAACTCTGTGAGAAAACCTTGCAGAGGTTTTAGATGCTGTGGCCTGCAAGCCACAGGCCAGTCTTCCTGTGCTGAAGCTCTGCTAGGAGTGATGTTTCCACCAGTGGAAACTTCAACTATGTAGTTCACACCACCTTCACCGCATGAGTGAGAGCTCACTGCAGAGAGTCGGCTGTCAGTTGACACAAACAACCAGAGCTAACGTTTCTGTTAGAGGATATCTATAGATAGAAGGGGATTTTTATGTCTATTTTTATATCCAGACGATGAAACATCCTTAAGACATATTTTATTTAGAAATACAACAAACATATTGAAAGAAGACGCTCTGTTTTATTTGCTTTTGTAGGAAAAGTAACCAAAAAGACAGAAATTTCAAGGTAAAGGCCTTCTTTACTCCTTTCTGCTCTTAACCCTGGAGTAAACACAGTCCGTCTCCACACTCTGCCCTTGGCGATGTCGATCACTGCTTCTTTTCAGGCTCAGAGGAACATAGTGCAGAAAATTCACATCTCGGCTCTGGAAAGGACAGAATAAGTCAGACGTTTGTGATATATTTGGCTGTTGTCATACCTGTATTTCACCTACCGAGCCCTCAGAAGCTGCAGGGCCTGCCGGATGAGACACACTTCCTGTAAATAAGAGTACAAGAATGAAAAGATAAGATCTTCGGAGAAAAGTTTAAACTGCCTGTGCTTTCACAGTCTTACCTTTGCAGACAGAACATGACTTTTCATTCACTTTGTATGTGAAGAAAGCCAAGATGAGCAGCAGGATGATGGAAGCTGCCAATGCTGCACTCAGGCCATACACCAGGAGATGAGTGTCACTGGTAGAGCCTCCTGTGGAGTTAAGAGAAAATCATGACAAACATCCATTCTTTGCATTTTGTTTAAAACTCAGTGACCACTTCATTAGGTACACCTGTCCAACTGCTTATGAATGCAATCAGACAAATGCATGGTGGCAACTAAGACGATCTGCAGAAGTCAAAGCCAAGCATCAGAATGTAGAAGAGAGGTGGTTAGGAGAGTTTGAGCGTGCTAATTTTGGTGAGCATGTCTGAACTGCAGCCTCAGTTTCCTGTTCTAAGCTGACAGGAGTGACACTTGTGGTTTTCATGCTGCTGTAGCCCATGTGCTTCAAGGTTTGATGCATCAGTATTTGAGTTGTAGTTGCCCTTTTTACAGCTCGAACCAGTGTGGTCATTCCCATTCTACCTTTTCCTTCAATAAGGCCCTTTCTTTCAGAGAACCATGACTTACTGGATAGTTATCTTCTCCTCACCATAAAAACTAGGGATGGTTGTGTGTGTGAGCATCCCAGAAGATCCAACAGTTTCTGAAATACACAGCCCATGTGGCACCAACAATCATGGCTGATAATAGTCAACTTCCTTCCTCATTCTGATGCTCATTTTGAATGTCAGCACACTGCATTGACCTTGTCTACATGCCTAAATGCATCGCTTACTTCCATGTGATTGGCTAAGAAGTTGAACAGGTGTACCTAATGAAGTGACCAACCTATAATTGCATCTCAAAACATCAGAATATCATGGGAAAGTATTTTCCCCATGATTGAGTTAGAAATGAAACTTAAATGTCAACTCAAGCTGAATGATTGACAGCTGACATCATCACTCACATCCTCTAAATTCAGCGGTCTGTTTAAGCTGTAAGGTTTCTGCTCTCTTCCTCTGCTCTGCAGGATAGTCACCCTGAATCAGTACTGCAGTACTCAACCCACCTCCACCCCAGCATCCACCCACAGGGGGTTTAAGACGTTCTCTCATCACTCATCAGTTCTGCATGTAAAAGAAACCTGGGAGGAGTGATGAAGCCTGATGCCAAACAAATGATATGATGCCAAAGTAAAAATGTATCCTACACTCATAAAACATAAAGTCAAATACAAAAGCTTTTTTTTTTTTTTTTTGGCTTTAATCTTATTAACATAAAAAAAAACAGTACCTCACAACTGTAGAATAATCACAGAAAAGAACACAGAAATGTCAACCTTCTGAAGAGTATTTTATAAACTTAATACTGGGTTGGAGGTCCTTTTTCCTGCATTGATGTGTTGTGGCATGTTGGCTATCAGCCTGTGGCACTGCTGAGGCGTTCTGAAAGCACAGCCAGTTTCACTATCAGTGCCAAAGAGACCATCAAATGTGAGACATACATCTAAGATTGCTTCTTATGATCAAGATTTGTATTTTAAATGCAATTAAGCAAACATGACTGAATCAAATAACACCAGAATAGTTATATGTCTGTTCCAGGGGCTTCTTAATGACTTTAACTGTTCCTGAGGTTGCTCTGATAGCGGCCTTCAGCTTGTCTGTATTGTTGGCTTTGCTGTCTCTCATCTCCCTCTTCACAGTTCTCCATAGATTCTCTTCAGGGCTCAGGCATGGTCACTGACCAGTCAGACACAGGTATACCATGGTGAGCAAACTAGTTACTATCAGTGCTGGCTTCACTCCAACCAAGTCCTGCTGGAAAAGGAAATCAGTACTGGCAAAAAGCTCATCAGAAAAAGGACACATAGATCTGAAATCTGCTGGTAGACAGCTGTGTTGACTCGGCCACGACGCATTGACAGACCAATTTATGCAAACGGAGCCCCAACCAAGTATGAAGTGCATAAATGAGCATACTTTCAGAAGACTGACCTCGACAAGATTTTAATAGAGCGCCCCAGAAAGGCTCAGTCTGACTCAAACTATTACGGCATGAGATTCTCCACTTTGTGAAAGACTCTTGTGCAAACAGTCCAGTAGTTTAAGAATAACTTCCCTCAGTGTGCAGAGTGGAATTTGGAGATTTCCCTGTCTACAGTCCATAAAATCCTCAAAGATTCAAAGAATCTGGAAAAATTGCTGCAGTAAAGGGGACAGTCAAAAACCAATCCTAAAGACCTTTGGTCTAAAAATCAGCATCATTCTGTGATGGTTGAGTATTTTTTTCACGTAGGTATCAACCACATATCAACAACGTCCAGCAGCTCTGCCAACTTCTCTGAATCTGAGCTCATCTGAGAAGGACTGACCTGAAGTGGAAAAGTCTGCTGTGGTCTGACATTTTAGGATGTTTCTGGAGATAATGGCAGTCAAGTCCTTCAAGCTAACGAGGAAAACGACCAAACAGACCAGTCAATCACATTGCTGACATAAAGAGACAACCAGGTGCCCTCACACCTACAGCAAATTAAGAGTCACCAGTTAACCTAACCAGTATGTTTTTGTTCTGAGGGAGGAAGCCAGAGAGAACCCAGGCATGCACCAGGAGAACACGCACACTCCTCACAGTCAGGCTCAGAGCTGGATCTGAACCAGGAGCCTTCTCGCTTGCATGTTCATTAAGACAAAGCTGCTTTCTGCACGAGTTACAACGACATGGCTTCACAGTAAAAGAGTGTGGATACTAGAGTGGTCTGCAGGCTGTTCAGATGTGTCTCCCATTAAAAATATATTTTTCATTAAGAAGCAAAAATCAGACAACAGAAACGTTGCACTGTTGATCAACTTAACATGTTCATTAATGAAGACAGGAAAATAACTCCTTTTCTAAAACTTCAACAGTTAGATCCTCAGTCCTCAGATGTTTAAAGAGAGCTGCTGGAAAAATAAGTAATCATCTTTGCAGTGGTAAAGATCCTCCTGTCTCGTTGTTTTTGGTGCAGGAATCAAATTTACTGTTTCTATACATTTTTCTGTGTCCCAATTTTTTGGGAATGGGTTATGTTAAATTTGAGATACTGGAGTTTTGCATGAGCATTGCTCCTAGCTTATTTAGATGCACCTGTACGTTGTATGTAATAACTATGAAAAAGCTGAACAATCCTACTATTTCTGATTATTGCCTACCTTTAATCTGCACTCTGGTTCCATTCCCAAACACGATCTCTCCACATGAGTCCAGAGCGCAGTAGTACGTCCCTGCATCAGAGGAGCTCACTGCTCTGAGAGCGAGGTTTGAAGTGCATTCTCTCCTGAGAGACTCTGAATCTTGAACACACCTTCCTGCTCTGTGAAACATGACTGCAGGCTGAGCTGCTCCGTGTCTGACCCAGTAGAAGCTCTGCTCTCCTGCACATGCTTCAGCGTTTACTGTGCAGCTCAAATTCACAGAGTCTCCCTGCTGGAGCGGCTCCAGCCTGGGCTGGTGGACTACAGCTCTGGTGCTGGATGAAGATGATGTGACATGAAGAAAGACTCCTTGTCCAAATTCAATAGCACTGTATTCTAAAATCCCACAGAAATACGTTGCAGAATCAGACGGTTGAATGTTCCTAATTATGAGCAGGTTGTTACCTTCTTTGACTTTTGCTTCAACTTCAAACCGTCCTCTGAAAGCAGAGGAGATGGTCGCTTGTGTTTCCAGCACCATCTGCCTCGATATGATGGCAGGTTTGCCTCCTAACTGTTGCTGGTACCAAAAAACATAGTTGACAGTATCATCCTGATATGAGCATTTCAGAGACACATTCTCTCCGACTCGTGCCGTGAGAACCCCGCTGACCTGATCCACAGCAGAGCTCTTGTAAAGTGCTGCCACCTCACCTGCACAAACATCAACATAATTCATAAACCTCGTACTTTTTCTCAGTTCTATTCATGAAAGAGAAAAAATGTGCAGAATACTTACAAATCTCAGAGAGGAGCAGGAGAAAAATGTGTCTCAGCATGGCTGAAGCTTTACTCTTTCTCTCCTTTGTGCTGACTCCACTCTTATAAGAGACGGAGGCTGTCTGTGATTGGCTAAGCTGACTGGTAAAGTTTAGACCGAGAATACTGATTTGTTCTCTAAGAGAAGTGGAGTCTAAGCAGACAACCACAGCTCTCATCTGGGTGGGTTTTAGATGACATGCTGCACTTTCAGAAAGGTTGCTCTGTTTTCTTAAGATTGTGTTTATGCTAAAGTCCCCTGCCTTTACTCTCTCAGTCTGGTTCAGTTCACACAACCACAATCATGGGGAAGACTGCTGGCTTGGCTTTTGTCCAGAAGACCATCACTGACACCCCTCACAAGGAGGGTAAGCCACAGAGGGTCTCTGCTGTTCTCAGAGGCTGGATCAAAGAACGGAAAGTTGACTAGAAGGTAAAAGGAGCACAAGAAACAGGACGAGCTCAGCCTTCAGAGGACTGTAAGACAAGATTCAAGAACTTAGGGGAGCTAAACAAGGAGAGGACTGAGGCTGGAATCAAGAGCCACACAGACGGGTCCAGGAAATGGACTACAGGTGTGGTGGTCCTAGTGGTGAGCCAGTCCTGAACCACAGACAAGAGACGTTATAACCCGGGCTATGGAGGGAAGAACCGGGCTGGTGCTCAGTCTGACCTGAACCTCATAGAGAATCTCTGAGGAAATGTCAGGAGGAAGGTGAGAGACACCAGACTCAACAATCCAGACGAGCTGAAGGCCTCTATCAGAACCTGGGCTTCATAACACCCCAGCAGTGCCACGGGCTGATCAGCTCCACTCCATGTCTATTCATAAATGGACATCATTTCCTAGATGGTCAACATTTCTTCATCATACATCCATTCTATCTTTGATGTTCTGCAGTACTGAAAAACTCCACCACTCCCCTCTTTCTACACAGAAACAGAATCCAGAACTTCTGCTGTCGATAAAATTAGAAGTCCAGAACACATATGCATCATCTGACACTGATCCAAACAGTCCCTGTTATTTTCACTGTAAATCCACACAGGTGATGATGGGCCAGGTGCGCCTCAGTGCGTTCGCCACCACGCTTTCTGCCACTGTTCTTTTTTCTGCCGCAGCAGGTAAAGTTTGTTACAGCTGTTTTGTTCATCCTGGCCATAGCAGCGGCTCGGTTTGGAGCGCAGAAGAATTTTAATCTCCCATTCAGGTGCAGAATAAGTGAGAGGCCACGGCCTCGAATCATGATTTCACCTAAAGATGTCTGAGAGGCAGAGCTGAAAACCAGAACAAGGACACCAGCGCACAAAATTCTGAATACATTTTAAATGAAATTGTAAGAAACTCAGGTTAAGATTAAAACTAATTTTATCAAGTGATTAAAACAACTAAAATTGTTTATTTGAACATATAAGGAAAAATAAACTAATAAATCATTTATTCTACAAAGATACACAGGCGGAGATGCCAGAGGAAATAAACTAAAGGAACTTCTGGTCATCCATCTGAGGCACTGTTTTACCAGTTTAAATCCATTTTTTGCTGTTTTTCATCAACTCTTATTGTATTTGAAGCCATTTTTTCTGGTTTTTACCTTTTTGCCATTTTATACCATTTTTGCTATTTCTTTTGCTTTGTTTGAACACTACGCACCCATTTATGCCATTGTTTTGCACCTTTTTTTACATTTTAGACCTATTTTTGCTGTTCAGTACCATTTTTGCCAATTGTATTTGCCACTGTTGTGACACTTGCAGCCTATTTTGCCACTTCTGTTGCCTCTTTTTATTCTTTTTAGTCCACTTGACCCTTTTTTTGAGAGGGACCTGGATGCAGCCGACGACCAGCAGTCACTTAAACTGAACGTCTTTTTTTTTTTTTTCTCCATGTGTTGCCGCCATATTAAGGCAAGTCCGCCACATAAGGAAATACAAGTAGAAGAAAAATATGTGACTTTTCAGACTAGCAAGCACAGCGATTACATTACATTAATTTGAATAAATCGAGTAATAAAAATCACTGAGCACAGACATTATATGCAATGGGAGATTGGCTGGCTGGCCGGACGCCAGTGTAGCCGCCATGTTGCCAGAAGCAAGTCGCTACATCATTCAATGCAGTAGACAAGGATTGTGCAAGTTTTCAGATTAGCAAGATTGGTGTCTTTCCAGCCATTCTCCCACATATTAAATCTGTGCTCAGTGTTACGTAAATTTGGATCAAAAATTAATTTATTAAAATTAATGTTATGTAATCGCTGTGCTTGTTAATCCAAAAATTCACGTATTTTTTGTCTACTTGTATTACCTTATGTGGCGGACTTTCCTCTATTAGCATGGCGGCAACACACGGAGAAAACAACGAAGAAGACGTTCAGTTCAAGTGACTTCCGCTATTAGAAGAAGAGATATGGTGGCGATTTTTCAACTCCTGGTGTGAAGGTGAGGTCCTCGGCTGCTTTTTTTGTTGCCGTTTTTCACCCTCTTATTATTTTTTGTCAGTGTGAACCACATTTTTTTCTGTTTTTAGGCCTTTTGCCACTAAACATATATTTTCTGCCTCTTTCTCCCTGTTTGCCACTTTTTTGCCACTCTCATCACATCTTTGCCTTTTTCTCACCATGTTTTTACCTCCATTTTTTTTAACACTGTCATGCAATTTTTTTTGTTACTTTGAACCAATGTTTGTTTTTTCGTTTTATGCCCTTTGTTGCCACAATACATGTGTTTTGCCGATTTTTCCCCTTCCTGCCCAGCTGAGCCACTGTTTCGCTATTTTGCCCTTTTTGCCCCTGTTTTGCCAGTTTTAGCCCGTTTTTCCTGTCTTGTGTCTCTTTTCAGTGACAGAGACGGTGGAGCATGGCAGCTCTGCTCTGGCGGCATCACTACACTGAAAACAGGAAGTTGGGCTTCATTTTGACTTTGAAACATCAAAGAGGTGAGATAGACCACATGCAAATGTACACATGCAAATATACAGTGATGAAAGCAGTCTAGGGTCAATTTTAAATGCAGACCTCACATTAACATGCCAGTGTGGAGGTTCTTTGTTCTTCTAACTTTAGTTCTCTAAGAACCACTTTCATCCTGAAGCTCAGTAGGATGTGTTACTAAAACTTTTCTGCATGAGTCGACGTTGAATCAAACTGAATCTTGAATCAGAGCTGACTGGACTCAGTGGTGATACAGACCTGATGAATGCTGTTGGGACATGTCTGCTGTAAGGGGTGTGGGGGACAGTAACCCCAAACAAAGGACCCCCACCCACATGTCACACCTCTGTGAGCTTTACAGCCTGATGTAAGATATCAAAGAGTAGAGGAGATAGTATCACAGACAACCCTCCCCACCCACTGTCACCTCCTGCTGTGTGTGTGTGTGTGTGTGTGTGTGTTTAACTTCTAGTGCTGATACATACACTGAGTTTAACATTATTTAACACAGTGGTTCTCAACTGGTGGGTCGGTACCCAAAAGTGGGTCGCAGAGCAGTTTTCAGTGGGTCGTGACTAGGTGTCTGAAAAAATGATGGCAAAAGTCCTGAAGTCCTTGTTGGACATTCATCAGTACTTTTTATTTGACCCTGTTTTACTGTGAAATTGGGTAAATTTAAATGTTTGATCAATATTTCTAATAGTTTATCTCCTTTTCTTGCAGTAATGACTACTTTCCCCACAATTATGGAGTAATTTCACAAGTTTTCAGGAAAACTGGCAAACATTGAGGGTGTGAAATGTGTCAGTTTTGTCTCTTTTCTTTTTTATATCAGGTGTTTTTGTCCAATCATGCTCCAAACTGCAACATATTCAATTAGCTAAACATGCTGTTAATTTGTTTTTTTTTTTAACTCTTGGGCCACAATCTGACAGACTGGTGGGTTCTGAGGCCGTACCAGTTGAGAACCACTGGTTTAACATGAACTAGGTGGCATTGAGATGGTGAATGCTCTGCCTTGAGAAAATCCTATCTTTGGTCTTATTGAGGTTTAGCATTGGTTGAAGGTGAGTTAGAAACTGTTACCACTGAAACCAGACTAACTGAGACAAAGCTGACAGTGTGAGGCTTCTGAGGAGTTTAATATTGTGTCATCAAGAGATGTTTTCACTCTTCTCTGGGTCTGCCTCAGCACAGGTTTGTGATCCTTACCAGTGGGGTTTGTGGGTGTATCCAGTGGCTGCTGCTGTTGTAGCTGTTAGCTTGAATGTTAGCTAGAGCTAACAGGCTTTACTGGGCAGAGGAGATGTTTTTGCACATCTCCTGACATCAATTTCATTCACAAAGAAGCTCTACTATTCACAGCTACAGCAGCGGTAGCCTGTCAGCTCAGTCCTGCCTTACCCAAAACACTTTCTATGGGAGCTTTCCCAGATGAACGCAAAATGTATCAATGCCATAGAGATGGAAACAGCCGATCTGGTGTGTCAGAGTAGTTGCATGCACTTTTTGAATATTATTTAAAACAAAAATTTAGAATTAAATTTCCAAGAATGCTACAAATCATTTGGGCTAAAAGGCTGCAGTTTAACCTAAAACTTCCTCAGTGTTTACAGGTTTTTTTTATCTGATTATGCAAAAGTGTAATTATCATTCTGTAATAATGAAACACCGAGTTAAAGTTCAATAGTTTCCCCTACATCCTCCTAAAAATGTCTGATCATTCTTTTCTAAGTAACTTCACATACAGGGGGAGGAATCAGTTGCAATTGCATTTTCAAACAAAGAGCATATAAAGAAACATTTATTGACTTATTCACAAAAATGCTGAAAATCACATTTTTAAACAGTGTTAAAGTATTTTTTGTAACACAGTGAGAGCATATGTTATTAATGGTAAAAAAAAAAAAAAAAAAAAGTGAATTTTTTTGTCATCAGCACGGCCCAATTGTTTTTTTTTTTGTTTTTTTTTTGTTTTTTTTTTTTTGTTTTTTGAGTTTTTTTTTTTAAATCTTTTATCTCTTATAGTATAAATAATTTTGAACCAAACCCAAAGATTCAGGCCTTTAAGAAAACATTTGGGGGTTCAACCCCATCAGCCCCTCCCTCACTCTGCCTTTGGCTCCGCCCCCCTCACTCTGTGGCTCCATCATTCTGGGGCAGAGTGTCCCAGGACCCTCCTAAGTCTGGGCTGAGCCCTGGTTACTCTAGCTCTGCCCCTGGACAAACAATGGGCTCCCCCTTTATCCCCTCCCGGTGGGGGTGGGTGTTTTTTTTACCGGGCTTTATATCTGTGGGATGCTGCTCTTGTTGCTACATGTCTGTATCTCTCTGCCTGACCTCTCACTGATTTTTGGTGAATCTTGGATAACTCCATCAATCATGGTCCTTGAAAACGGTGAGAACTTCTTCAGTTACACTCTTAAAAAGTGTAAGAGTGAAGCTACATTTGGTGTATTTCTTGTTTTTAATGACTGTTTGGTTTATAGGTACTGTTCTGACTGTGGTGGCTGATGTGGAGAACGTTCCTCCGTCTTTCAGACCCATTGATGTGGAGGGTTAGTATTTTAACACTTTACTTAGGACATCTATTATTTCAGATGCTAATTTAATGTTTGAATCCTCAGTCTCCATTGCTTTTAACATCAGTATCTGACACTGAAATACTGCATGTGTTTGTGTAATTTCAGAGCCTAAGCGTAAGAGATCGCTTTCACTGAAGGTGATCAGGGCAGAGAACGCTAAAAGACGGATGCTCAGAAACCTGGGAGCAGGCCCGGCACGCCAGGACTCAGCATATGTAGACAGAAATAGCATCAACCTGTAATGGGGGCTCAGAGCCCACTTTACTTCACTACCTTTAACAGCAGCTATATAACCGTGGATTCCTAAAATACATAAAAGGTCACTTTGACAAACTGATGTGGTGATGTAGTCCATAGACCAGGACTACGATCCATCTGTGCCTTTGACAGAAACAACTGCACTGAGACTGGACTCTGGTCTGACTGAAACACCTGAATTCAATAACTAACAGGTGTGGCCAAATACTTTAGTCCATATTCTGAAACCTGCCTGTCCACTCCCATGTCTTTTGCTTGGGAGCGGTGTCTCTTCCTCACTCTCACTGTCAGCAGCAGACTGGTTTAGGGGCTGTAGCATTGTTCCTGCTGCAACAGCTGTTTGCATGGAACCTGTTATTTATACTGGTTATAAAACACTTCATAATTCACTCAGTTAATATATAAAACACATAAATATAACACACACACATAAATGTTGCTAAAAAAATAGCCCGGCCCACAGAACATCTCATTGGTGCAAATCCAGCCCCTGAGCCTGAATGAGTTTGACACCCCTGGTCTAGAATAAGACAAAATATTCTGGGGTCAATCAGATAAAATCCCTTGGACTAGCTTTTTTAAAATGTTAAACCTTTCTAAATGGAAAAATCGGAAAATTTGCTGTTTGTAGCACTTTCTAAACATTTTGGAGGATGGTCTCAAGAGGCGTCTTTTAATACACATGTGTACTGATTTTCCTTCAAGGACTTATCCAGGACCTTAACTGATGTTCAGTGCCCCTGGTGGTGCTTTCTATGATTGCACAAAATCTCAGAAATATGTACATTTACTGGGGGGCAATTTTGTAGGAATTTTATTTGACTTTCTAAAAATTACCCATGTATTTTCTGAAAGACTGCCTACAGTCTCAACAGGGTCCTCGCTCAGAGGTCAGAGCTCGGGTCCTGTTTCCAGTTAGACAGACTCAGACCTACAAGACAAAACGTTCTGATTGGCTGTTGGATGGAGAAAATTACTGTCAGGAGTTGCAGGGAGAGAAGCAGAGATAATGTAGCTGTGAGGGGATGTGCTACTCAAACTTTGAGACTCAGCCTGTCTGATCTATTAATTGCTGCGTCACGCCGGCCCTTACATCGCTTTCAGCCTGATCCACCCAGATTTACTGTAAATCCTCATGCCTAAAATATCAGTTTTTCTAACTTTCTACCTGTAGGTCTGTGAAGTGTGAGCCGCACTCTGTGCCGGTAGCTGAGACGGTTGTGGCCACACGTCCCCCAGAGGAGCTGAACATAATCCACCATGAGGAGGAGGAGGGCGTAGCTGCACAGCAGTCGATCGGCCACAAAGGTGAAGATCAACATTATTTTTTTGGAACAGGCTGTTTATGAATTAATGTCCAAACATACTAGTTACTAAGACTGCACCAGGCTGGTTAATGGATTTGATAACACTGATGAATCTCACTCATCCTGAATACAAGGCAGGGTTGACATTAGTAGGTATCCTTTGTTTTTTGACAGTATCACAGGAAGTTGTCCTGCAGACAAAGACATTATTTGCCAAATTGTCCTGGTGCCAGTTACTCCCAATTACTGGATAAATAAACAGTGAATAACACATATTACACGCTGTGTTACCTAAAAGACAGTGAATATAAACTGAAAGTCATTCTACTAAGACCTACCTTCATTGTGTAGAGATACAACTTTCTGTTCAGCGCTGAGGTTTGTTTGTCTACGTGATGTAGCACATGGCTAATCCAGGTGGTGAATATTCATACAATAAAGCTGGAGGATGTCAAACAAAGTTCATCAAGGATTTGAATTAAGTCTTCAATGCTGGTAATGAAGCTGAAACACTGAGAACTGCAGACTGTTAACACCAAAGCAGCAGAGGGTCTGCACCCAGCAGAGAGCTGCAGTGGACTTAAAAGACTTTAACTTAACTGATTCTTATATGAAGTCTAGACATATTCAACACGTCATGCAGAAAGATACGGTTGTTTTGGTTGGTGGTAAAGGCACCGTCACACTTCCTTGATCCCTGGCTTACTCGCTAGCTTTCTGGATAATCTGCAGCAGCGGCAAACGTTAGCTCCAGCTGCAGGAAATAAAAATCAACAATAGGGTAACAGCTGTGAACTTTCCACAGAAGAGTTTTATCCTTCTTCAACTACTCCAAAAACTTCCTAGCGGCTGGTTTGAAGTTAGTTACAGGCGTCATAAAGTGAAATCCAAGCTTTGTGTCTTAACACGTTTGATACGTTGGAACAAAGCTGCTGTAAGCATGTGAAAACACTAATATCCATGTTTGATTTATTTATTTTTATTTAAATCTTTAGAAAGTTGTTCATCTTTTTCCTGGCTTGGTCTAATTTGAGCAGGACAAATAATCTGAGCCAATGATATCACCGGTCTTAATGAAGGATTACCCTGCCGCCCCTAACACTACAATGATATGAAATTGCTGAGCAGTTAATCTCAGTACAGTCTGTTTTTAGCTGATGCCACTACCTTCACTGAACATTACCAGCCACCTACATGCTCTGTTTTTGTCCATGGTGAGGTAAATTTCACAAATCCATCAGCCCTGGTGGACTACAGGTCATTAAAAGCATCAGAATGGAGAGATTTGTGCCAGAAAACAGTAAATTTCATCCAGGCAGCTGAGCTCTGATCAGAAGCATTTCTCCTTAGTGGGCGTGGCTTCAGCTCATTTTTCATGAGACAGTAAAATCTGCTGAGATGTTGAGTTCTGATGTGGTTTCAAACATTGACAGATTTATTTATTTATTTATTTATTGCAGTGGATGTTATTTGGCATTTATCAGCTGCTGAATCATGAGAGTAGCTAGCATGCTAATGGAAAATCTCAGAGCTAACATGAAACTAAGTGTTATTCATGTGTTAAACATCAGCATGTGTGATGCAGCTGACTGTGAGTGTAAGGAATAGCTGAATACACGTTTTATTATGTTTGTTTAAACAGCTGACATACAGATAAATCAAATAACTTACTTGTCAAAGTAAGGGGAACAGAAACTCAAGCTTTACTGTTGGTCTCGGTCAACTTGTGTAATAAAGAATAAAGCTTGAAAACAAAAAAGTAAATAACATCCTCTCCAACTGTTGTTTTTGAACACAGGAGAAAAGAAGCAAGATTGGAAGGTAGATGCGCTGGAGTGTCTGGAGAGGGCTGAGGCTCTTGTGCAGAAACTGGATGCTCATGCAAGTACCTGGCTGAAACTTATGGAGCGTGTGGTTGCAGCGTTGGAGGCCCGGGCCCAGAAATGAGGACATCAGTTTATGACAGAGGATTTAACCCTTCAGACTGAATGAACACATACACTGAAAGAGGGAAAAACACTAACCTAATATTTAAGTAGGAGTTCTTTAAAGACTGCAGCTTTGCAACAGTGCAATAACACAGCTTCTTTGTCATTTGACCTTTTGACCTTTACACAACAATACTGATATATTGTGTAATTTCACAGTGGGGGGCTCATAGACATCCCTGATATCATCTGACAGCACAGAAAGGTTGGAGTTGAAGATTATGAGAGTGCCGTCAAATTCAGGCCATATCAGAAAACATTTTCTTATTTCATGTTTGATTTTTGTTTGTATTCTTCAACACAATGAACTCCAGCCATCTCTGTCAAGATTTCTCCTCTCATTGCACCAATAAACACAGTAGACACTGTATGAAACATGCTGATGACTTATTTTCATTTCTATTCAAATGAGGCATTCCCACACCATCAGAAACAGCCAAAAAGACATGGTGGAGACTTCAATATAAGGAACAAAAGTGTAATTTAATAAGATCAGCTAACACACCAGCAGAGTCTGACAGGATTTATTTAATTAACCCCTTGTGAGCTCAACATTAAATAAAGGTTGGTCTTAACCATTTATTACCTTTGCTTTTCCGCTGGGATCCTTGGTGGTACTGTGTAATGTAGGGGCTAAACAGCTTCTATCTATGGGCAACAATGTCAGTGGTAAATGTGAATGAAACTCATAAGATTCATAATTTATCCAAAAGTTGTGGACAACAGCATGTTATAGAATGTTTCTGGATATGAGGGTGCAACAGGCTTTATGCTATAAAGGAGGAGGCTGGGGTGGAGGAGGTGAAGCTTTATGCTATAAAGGAGGAGGCTGGGGTGGAGGAGGTTAAGCTTTATGCTATAAAGGAGGAGGCTGCGGTGGAGGAGGTTAAGCTTCATGCTATAAAGGAGGAGGTTAAGCGTTGCCAGCAGCAGGAGCAGCGTGGTACATCAGCATTAATGCAAGCAGGGATTAGAGAGAAGTACATCATATCTAAATACACCACTGTGGGGGCTGGGAGGCGATAATTAGAATCAGCTGGCTGTCAGCTGATCACAGCTGGGTACATCACTATCGTATCCTGTATGAACTAGGCTTCAGATTTTGCTTCACTCAGGACCAGGTCTGGACTGCTTGGAGGCCAGTCTAGTGCCTGCATTGTTTTATTGTGAAGCCATGCTGTCGTAAGTCATGCAGAATGTGGCTTGGTATTGAAATAAGCAGACGTGGTCTGGGTGGAAGCATGTGTTGCTCCAGAACTTGTGTGTACCTCTTATCATTAATGTTGTCTTCACTGATGTGCAAATGACCCATGGTATGGGTACTAATACACCCACACACCACCACTGATGCTGGCTTTTGGATACCAGTCTTGATGGTTCTTTTCCTCTTGAAGGTTACCAAAGGTTTGTTAGCATGAAAAAAAACAAAACAAAAACAGACACTGATCAATCTTGTAGTGTCCCATCTTTTTTGGAATTGTGATTTGTATGTCAATGTGTCTTTTACAGCCTTGGTTCCTTAACTGGCGGGTCAGGAAGCCATTTTCCGTGAGTTGCCGATGTGAGCCTTGAAAAAAATATGGGGCACAAAGTTTGTTATGTGCTTTTATTTTGAAGGAAATGTCTTCATCTCTTTACTGTACAGTGTTTGTTTGAACATTTGGCTATGATCGAAGAATTGATCAAATTTGGGTCACTGTTTGTCACTGAGGAAGTGGTGGTGGGTCCTCATGTTAAACCAGCTGAGACTGTTTTATTGTAGTTTCTAAGACATACTGCATGGCCCTGCAGAACAATCTTTGCAATTCACTAAGCATCTGTTTAAGCATGTGAGAAATAAAAATCGTTAATGCTGCATGCACCAAAGCCTGCTGAGAAGTGACAAAGGAGCCATAAACTGAACTCAGAACATCTCGTGTGCTAAAATGAGTCGTGCTGTAATCATAAGTTGTGTTTATAAATACACCATTTTTATGCAGTAGTGCAGAGAGAAACATGAGCATATTATGGAAACAGTGGCTCAGATCACACATAGTTGAAAGTCTTCACACATCACATGCTTGTGTTGGACCGTGCAGACGTAAAAGCATTGTAAACCACACAGTCCACCTTAACCCTGCAACCATGAGCTTCTGTGTGACTTCAAGTCTTTGATGTTTGCTGTCTGTGTTTAAAAACAGAGAAGAAAAGGCTGTATGGCTTTCTTGTTTTTTCCTCAGTAGAGAAGAGACACTTCTGAGCAACACGTGTCTCATATGAACCTGAACTTCCTGGATCGTGCTGCTGAGGAGAGTTGTTTACTGTGGTTTTCACAAGTTGCAGCAGTGTCCTTTCACTGTCTTTAGAGCTACGTGCTCACACTGTCCTCTTTTTGTAATGGATCTTGATGTGATCTTTTATTTAACAGTTTAAGTGACTAAAAAATAACTTCAAATCTATCATTATTGATTTTATGAATCTAAAAGTGCCCAGTGTCTTTAAATGGTGAAAGTTGCTGTGAAGTAAATATTCAAAGCTGTCATTTTGAGCTTCATAACTGTGAAGGCCACATGGTTCAGTTGTTTATAATCTGTTCTCTTTTTGCTCACATGAAGCTCACTTTACTGCTTTTAAAGGGATATTTCAGTATTTTTAAAGTTGGGTTGTACTGCTACTACTTGGCAATAATAGCAGCATTAGACTCTGTCCAACAGACTCTTTAATCAAAAATACTACTGAATGGCTACGATAGCATAAAACTGATTGGATGAAACATAATTTGGCTGATGTCTGATGTTTGCAAACAGGGATGATATCAGCCTGTACTGATGTTAAGCTGATGCATCTCTACATCCATAAATAATAACCTCCATAGTTGCAGATGAAATCCACTCTCTGCATGGAACAAACAAACATCATGTTCATGACAGTAGTTGGCTTTGTTGCTTCTTTGTTTTTCTTCTTCTTGGCAGATTTGCAGACGTCATACCTCTACTTACTGTCTCAGTCTGTGTTCATACACAAGTGTGCTAAAGCACAGAACAAATGTGAAAGCAGATCAGTGTAGGAGAGGGGAGGGGCAGCTGGAGTAGGTGTGAAACAGTCCTGTCTAAGGTGAAAAAGCTCTTAGAGTTTCTGCTATCTGCAGACTTTTTCAGACTTTATATTGTGGTCCAGTGTGGCCGGGTAAAAGGAGCATGACTTGATGGTGTGGGTTAGGTAATAAAGGAAAGTCTTGTACAGTAGGTGAAACACATCATTGTGTTCTTTTTGTTGGAGACAACTGTTAAAATAGGTCGAAAACATGAGGAGCTGCTACCACAGAACCACACTGGGCTGTGGTTATATCATGTGGCATCACAATGTTTTATATCTGGCTCTGGAAATAAAGTAGGCCAGCTATGGGCTAACGGTAAACCTGACTAGTGTCGTACACTGCAGAGTTTCATAATAAAGACCACACCTTCACCGTGCCTCCTCATCATTAACATACAGTCAAACCTGACCATCTTCTCCCCTTTAGTTCTCACATTTGGCTCCTCTCTCTCCCACCCTTTTGTCTCTTTTCTTCATTTCCTCCCACTGGCCCTAAGGGGGTTTGTTATGCTGGAGAGCTACGGTGAAATCAATGATAACCAAGATGGTGAACATCATCGAATTCAGAATCATCATTCCACCACTGATGCATCTTTGTTGAATTAAATTCTTATGATGCTGTGGTCCTTAATGGTGCTAAAATAGAAAGATTTTCCAGATTAAGTCTTTTAAAAATTATCTAGATATATGATCAAATCAGGAGGGAGACACTTAAGACCAGCCCCCTTTAGTTAATGTCACTCCTCCTACAAGCTTCAAGTCCCAAACTATGACTTTGTATGGGCTTTAACCTGCCGTCAAACAGAACTACAGATGCATGAAATGAAGTACAACATCATGTGAAAGAGCAGAAGTGTTGCTGTGCAGCAACTGAAACAAACATCATAAATAAAACCACACAGACTTCCTGTCAGGGGGAGGAGGGTGGGTGACAAAACCACTTGAGCCAAAGTCATTTCAGGCGAACTTGACCAGAGCGGGAACTCTGATGAAAGCTTTTTTTTGTTTTTGTCTCACTTGAAAATGCATCTCTTTCTCTGCCTGGTAGTTAGACCAGATAGGCTGATTTAGACGTTGAAGTGGGATGGGGAAAGGGTTAAATATGTGGCTGTGAAAATATCTGTATCTGTCAGATCACATTTCAATGAACCAGTACCAAACAGATTGGTAAGTTGTGCAAAATGTGAATAAAAAAATAATAATTCAATGACCTGCAAATACTTGTCAACCTGTATTCAACTGAATTCAGCACAAAGAGAAAATGTTTGATGTTCAAATTGGTAAAAAATGTTTTCTAAATATGCACACATTCTAAATTTGATGCCTGCAACATGGGAAAGTTCTGCAATGTGACAAAAACACCTTGAACATTTCACAGGTAAGCTGGTTAGTTGGTAAGAGGTAATGGAACCATAATTGGGGAGCTCTCCTGAAAGGCTGCAAATATTCCTACAGCTTATGAACAGTGTTCCTCTGTGTGCATTTACAAAGAATTTAGAGATTTCACCATCTACTCTCCAAAATATCATCAAAAGATTCAGAGAATCTGGAGAAACCTCTGCAGGAAGGAGGCAAAACCAAAACCAATCATCCAATGGCCGTGACCTATGACCCCTCATAGGGGGGCTGAATTAAACACCTGTATCAATCTGATGAACACTGCAACATGGGCTCAGGAACTCTTCAGAAAACCATTGTCACTTAACTCAGTCTGTCGATGCATCTGTAATTATCACTCGACCACGTAAAGTCAAAGGCCTTTATCAACAACATCCAGAAGAGTCGCCAACTTCTGTGATAGTGCGAGGATGTATTAGTGCTCATGGCATGAGTAACCTGCACATCAGTGGAGGCGCTGTTATCACTGAGAGGTACAAAGAAGTTTTGGAGCAACATATGCTTCCATCCAGACAACATACACTATATTGCCAAAAGTATTCGCTCACCTGCCTTGACTCACATATGAACTTAAGTGACATCCCATTCTTAATCCATAGGGTTTAATATGACATCGGTCCATCCTCTGCAGCTGTAACAGCTTCGGTTCTTCTGGGAAGGCTTTCCACAAGGTTTAGGAGTGTATTTATAGGAATTTTTGACCATTCTTCCAGAAGCGCATTTGTGAGGCCACTCACTAATTTTGGACAAGAAGGCCTGGCTCTCAGTCTCCGCTCTAATTCATCACAAAGGTGTTCTATCAGGTTGAGGTCAGGACTCTGTGCAGGCCAGTCAAGTTCATCCACACCAAACTCTCTCATCCATGTCTTTATGGAGCTTGCTTTGTGCACTGGTGCACAGTCATGTTGGAACAGGAAGGGGCCATCCCCAAACTGTTCCCACAAAGTTGGGAGCATGGAATTGTCCAAAATCTCTTGGTATGCTGAAGCATTCAGAGTTCCTTTGACTGGAACTAAGGGGCCAAGCCCAGCTCCTGAAAAACAAGCCCACACCATAATCCCCCCTCCACCAAACTTTACACTTGGCACAATGCAGTCAACAAGTACTGTTTACCTGGCAACCGCCAAACCCAGACTAATCCATCAGATTGCCAGATGGAGGAGCGCGATTGGTCACTCCAGTGAACGCGTCTCCACTGCTCTAGAGTCCAGTGGCGGCGTGCTTTACACCACTGCATCAGATGCTTTGCATTGCACTTGGTGATGTATGGCTTGGATGCAGCTGCTCGGCCATGGAAACCCATTCCATGAAGCTCTCTACACACTGTTCTTGAGCTAATCTGAAGGCCACATGAAGTTTGGAGGTCTGTAGCCATTCACTCTGCAGAAAGTTGGCGGCCTCTGCGCACTATGCTCCTCAGCATACGCTGACCCCGCTCTGTTATTTACATGGCCTACCACTTGGTGGCTGAGTTGCTGTTGTTCTCAATCACTTCGACTTTGTTATAATACCACTGACAGTTGACTGTGGAATATTTAGGAGTGAGGAAATTTCAAAGGTGGACTTGTTGCACAGGTGGCATCCTATCACAGTACCATGCTGGAATTCACTGAGCTCCTGAGAGCGAGCCATTCTTTCACAGACGTTTGTAGAAACAGTCTGCATGCCTAGGTGCTTGATTTTATACACCTGTGGACATGGAAGTGATCAGAACACCTGATTTCAATTATTTGGATGTGTGAGTGAATACTTTTGGCAATATAGTGTATTTCCTGGGATGTCCCTTCTTATTTCAACAAGACTATCCATCCGTCCATTTTCTACACCGCTTATCCCATTCAGGGTCTTAGAGTTACTGGAGCCATTGGGCAAGAAGTGGGTTATGCCCTGAGAGTTGACACAGAAACAAACAACCAGACACTCTCTCTAACATCTGCAGCCTTTATTTTTATTTCATTTTTTTAATTTTACCTTTATTTAACCAGGAGAACAACCTCATTGAGATTAAAAATCTCTTTTTCAAGAGTGTCCTGGCCAAGACAGCAGCAGCACAGTCAAAGTTACAGACAAAAAGAAAAAAAACGATTAAAAAAAATAAAATGTCAAACAACAGCACACTGAAAGAGAAAGCAGCAAGTAATTGTTTAAAACCAACTACGATCAAACATATCATTCAAAACATTTGCAGACAGTTCTGACTGCCTCCAAGTCAACCAACCTCCTCTTAAAAGCTTCCAATGAGACCAGTTCACTAAGTTTTAGGTCTTTCTGTAAGTCATTCCAGGCAAAGGGAGCAGCAAATTTAAAGGCCTTTTTACCCAGTTCAGTTCTAACCCTGGGGACCGACGGTAAGAAAAGATCCTGAGATCGGAGATTATAAGTTCCAGAGGTCTTCGGAATGATGTAGGTCAAAAGATAGGACGGTAGAAGACTAAGAATTGCTTCATAGATAAGAGTACACCAGTGTATAAGTCTACGTGAAGACAAAGAAAACCAACCCACAAGTTCATACAAAAAACAATGATGAGTGAGGGATTTAGAGTTTGAGATGAACCTCAGAGCTCCATGGTACACGGTGTCTAGAGCATGTAAGCTCTGATACGAAGCATGCATGTACAAAACATGTCCATAGTCCAACACTGACATAAAAGTGGCAGAAACCAGTCTTTTCTTAGACTCAAAAGAAAGACAGGATTTGATCCTGAAATAAAAACCCAGTTTCAGCTTTAACCTCTTAACCAGTTGCTGAAAGTGAGGAGTAAAGGACAGGGCATCATCAGTCAAAATGCCGAGGCATCTATAACATGAAACAAACAGACACTCTCTCTAACACCTGCAGCCTTTATATAGAAAGAGATCCACAGAGGAGAGCGTTATGCAACATGTTGCAGGCATCAAATTCAGAATGTCTGTATTCATTTTAAATAAATCAATTAATCTGATCAGTTTTAATATTTAATGACTATACAGCAGCCATGTTCATGTTCATATCTGACCAGAATGGGGGAAACCACTGAAGTAGCATTGCTATTATAGTGGTACCTGCAATCAGGGCTCTGAACTAGGTTAGACGTGACAGTTATATATGTGGTGACCACAGTAGTGTCTCTGCACACATCACTATGTGGTTGGAAAACAAAAGAGCACACTTGAAATGCTTGAGTGAACCTCTGTGGTGTTGATCTGTGTTGACTTCACTATAAATATCTCATGTGTGCAGTCGTTGCTACTGCAGTGGTCTGCTGAAACAGTTTTGATTTCTAAAAATATACAGTCAGAAAAATATGCTGATTATATTTGTAAATATGAAGAAGAGGCACTTGTGCTACAGCTACTGTAGGTGAACTATTGCCCCCTACAGACCAGGACCTGAACTGCATGTAGCAAAGAATAGAGGAAAGTTTGAAGGGTCAGTTTAAAAATACATTTAAATAGAAATAAGCGCTGCAAAATGTCACATTAGCTGGTTTCCCAAGTCTGAAATAAATTCTAAAGTCATAATAATAATAATAATAATAATAATAATAATAATACTATAATGATAATAATACAACAATTATTATTATTACTATATTATTATTATTATTATTATTATTATCGTAATTATTATTATTATTAGTAGTAGTAGTAATGTTATTATTGCATTTAAACTGGCATTGAAAGGGTTACATTTTTTTTAAAATTTACTAAGATTTGATTTATGATCAGGTCTTATCTTGACCCGAAAATTATGCAGAAGAACTTGGAATAAAATACAGACGTATACCATTTTAATGTTAGCCATGCATGGTGCCATTTTTGGCTACTTACACTCTGAGTGTAACAATGCCTTCAAAAAATTTGGTTAAGAGGAGAAATTACTTATTCATATTAAATCATAAAAATGCATTTTAGCTTATTTGATTCTAGCCATAAGCTTTAAAAACAGCAGAGAAGTACATGTGGGATAGGAAATAGAAAAACTTATAACAGGAACTAGTACTAAAGATTCAGCAGTAAAAAGCTGTAAAAACAAAGCAGCAGCAGGGTAATAACTATAAATTGTTGCTTGTACTACAGTGCTTAACAATTTTATTAGACCACCACCCAAAGTAAGGTTTATGCCACAGCTGCCCTAAATTAACAGCATTGGTAAAAATGGGTAAAAACCAAAATCATTTTTTATGTTTCTGCAATGGTTAACACACCAACATGTAGAAGCTCTTTAACCCAAATGATATTTTTAATGCTAAAATAGAATTATTATTGTTATCTGTAAATTTTCAAATTTACTGATTTACAAAAAAACTGAAAAAATAGTAAAGCACATTAATATTTCTTGAATAATATGTCAAATTATAATTATTTACTTGCATTCCTGAAGAGAAGACTTCGTTTTAGTGGTTGAATGTTTTGCTTGATTAATTTCTGACTTCTCAGAGAAACCCAGTGAGCTGGCTCAAATTTGGGTTTAAAAAGGTGAATTCAGTTTGAAATTCCTCATTCCTGTTCAAAATGGTAAAACATGGAGAGCTGACTGAAAATTAAAGAGTTTGCATTAAAGCACTCCATGATGCTGGATGGTCTCTGAGACAAATATGACAGGTGGTCTAATACATTTTTGAAGCACTGTAAATGAGTAAAAAGTGGTTTTACGTTGACGGTCTCACTGCAGAGTAGATGGTCTCCTCCTCGGTGCTCCTCTGTCTCCTGCTCTTGTTTTGGACCCTCTTAAAGTCCAGAGCTACGTACTGCAGAGAGTCCAAATCTGGAGTCTGTAGATTAGAAAGAACAAAGAATAAACAGAAGAAAGCTGGATCAAGATTATCAGATGATACATTTATTTAAAATGTGGTAGGGCTGGGCAATGTGTGGAGATTTTCAGATGTATGGATGTATTTTCAAAGTAAATATCAGGTTTGTATCATTGATGCTCAGTAAAAAGATCAAATGATTAGTTTAACTGGGGATCATATCTTAAAAAAAAAATCATTTATTTTACATTTTAGATAAGGAGCAATGTTTTTATTTTATTTCTTAATTTTTCAAAAACAGTTAATTTATTCATATTCATATTTTTGTGTTGACATTGTGCAGCTGGCTGTTGATAAAACTATTGGTGATATCAAGCATTTAACTCATGTGAGTCTGACTAAGAACAGACTTTGTTTGTTTTATTTTTTTTTTTTTTTATCTTATTTTTGTTTTTATTTATTTATTTATTTTTTGCAGAATAAATAAATCAAATAATTATCCAGTGTCACCATTCAGCTGAAACAAAGATCAGGTGTGATCTTCGGTATCGCCCAGCCCTGACCTGCAGTGTGTCTTTGTACCAGTCTAATAAATCTGGAGAATCCTGGACCTACCTGACTGTCAGCAGTGAAGATCTGGTCACTGGACGGGGTCTGCAGCTCTAAATAAAAATGATAACACACAAAAACAATGTTATGTTATTTTCATATATTTAAAACAAAAAAAATGTGCTGAAGGATAAATTAGTTATGTTGTGCCCCATGTACAGAGGACTAACCTCCTTTAAGACATTAATCCTCAAAATTTAATCTAAACCGATTCCCTTCTCTTTTTACCATCCTATCTAAAAAAAGAAAAAAAAAATCTTTGATAAATAGATCAAACTTACAACTATTTATTTTAGGAGTAACTAGCTCTTATAAAAAAAATCACCAGTCAGTCAAACTTTGTTTGCAGAGCTCCTTTTGTAGATGTTTTCACTTGCAGTTTCACAAAAGCAGTGTTTAATTTAAGCCGCTGTTTTAATCTCAGTCTTAGTTTTGGTCTTAAGATGAGATTTTTTAATTTTTTAGTCATGTTTTATTCTTTCTTAAGCCTTTTCATTTTAGTCTAGTTTTAGTGTAAGCAGTCCTTACATTTTAGTCTTTACTTAACTCATGTTATTTAATTTCTTTGAACGAATGAAATCAGACAAAATGTAAAATTTATATGACAGTAAAACTCTCAAATGACTGCACTACAGATACTGTAACTGATTTAAATAGATTTATAGACATACTTAATTTACACAGTTAAGAAATATCATTGATTTGGATATTCTAGTCCTGTTTTAGTCTTTTTATTGAAAACTAAGCTTACTTTTTCATCAGAGTTTTCAATCATTAAAAATCTTTTTTTCTATCTAGTTTTAGTCGAGTCTTAGAGAGTAGAATAAAGTCAGTGACAAAAAAAAATGGTTTCAGAGTTTTTAGGAATTGGTATAACATTTAAAAAATTTTAAAAATAATATGCATAGAGAAAAATAATAAATTAAAATTGTGGTTAAAATATGAATATTAATTTCTAATTTAAAATGATTAAGGGTAAAACCATAATATGGCATTTATATACATAATTTTAAAAAGAATGTTAAAATGTGAATTTAAATAATAATAATAATAATAATAATAATAATAATAATAATAATAATATCATTATTATAAAACATAAGATAAAGCCATACTACATAATTGCATTTTCAGATTATGTTTCCAAGTCTCTATATTCTCAGTTCCTCTCAGTCTCGGCGCGTAGCGGCTGAAAGCAGCATCACTGAATGTTTTTGATCTTTTCAGAGGAACAGCTAAGAGAGAATAGGCCAAGGATGTGAGGAGCCTTTTTTTCTAATAAAAGTTGATGTCTTTTCAAAGACAAAACTTTAAACCCAAACCTGAAATAAAAATGAATATTGTTCTTTGATAAATCAGTGAATTTTACCTTCTGGTTGAAGGAGTTTCCTCTTGGATGTTTTGCACAAAATACAGAGAAGGACAACATTGAAGATGATCGACACGAGCAGAGCAGCTGCCACACAATACATCAAGATCAAGACGTTTTCTTTCCCTTTGAAAATAATAAAAATCAAAAAAAAAAAGAAAAAAAAAACAATTAAATCATGAATTAATTAATTAATTAAATAATTTTAGTTAACTGAAACTAAATACAAACTAAGCTGTACCAAAAAAACAAAAACTAACTAAAACTGTACAGTGCGCTGACAAAACTAACCAAAATAAAATAAAAATGGAGAAACAATATCCTTAGCTTTAGTCTTTGACACAACCATACTGACTGGCACCTACACCCAAGTCTGGGAGAGTAAAATTGCCTGATCTGATTGGTTAAGACTTCACATAGTGGTACTTTTATGTCTGGAGTTATATTCAAACATCATCATTAAATAAATAAATTGATAAGTGAAGAGTAGCCTGTTTGAATATGTCTTTAAAAATGTATGACGCTCACTCAGCCCTGACATCTAGCTCTAAAAAAACTAAAACTAGCACTAAAACTAATTAAAACTAAACTAAAATGAAGCCTTTTTGCAAAATAAAAACTAAACTACACTAACAAACCAGAAGTTAAAACTAATAAAAACTAAACTGAAAGTGAAAACGAAATAAAAATAGAAACTAATGAAAAATCCAAAACTATGATAACCTTGGTCCACATCCAGTCTGGTTCCAGTCCCGAACAGAATATCTCCACAGTGAGCCACGGCGCAGTAGTACGTCCCAGCATCAGACTCAGTCACTCTCCCCTTTGACAAACTGTACACACATCTCTGTTCAGGGCCTTCAGACTTAGGGTTTTGTCCACACTGGCTGCTGTTAGAGTTGATGTAAATGATTCCTGATGGAGAGTTCTTGGTGCCTGAATCCTTCTTGAACCAGTAAACACTGTGATCTCCATCACAGGTGCCGTTACGTACTGAACACTGCAGGGTTACCGAGCCTCCTGGCTTCACCGTGTCTGAGGCTGGCTGCTCGATGTAAGACCTGACACCAGACCCTGGAAAGAGCAACACAGTTATGAAATCTGAATATATTGTGGCTGTTAAAAAGGAAGAAAAATCTTAGAAATACCTCTGAAAACTAGAAATATTCCTTCTCTAAATTCAGTGTGTGAGATCATAGTTTGTCCGCAGTAATACATCGCTGAATCTGAGTCCTGGACTCCAGATATGATCAGATGATAGAATCCTTCTCCAGTCTGAACTGAAAACCGTTTGCTGTCTTTAAACTGGTTGTAAAATTTGTTAGAAGTTTGTTTTAGTTTATAGATAGTGGATATGATTTGAGGTGGATCCCCTGCATTTTGCTTGTACCAGCTCAACTGATTGATACTGGAGTTTAGGAAACACGGCAAAGTCACATTCTGTCCTGGTTCAGCGTACAGCAGAGCTCCATCTGGAAAATAAATAATGCATGCAAATATAAGATTACACATTTAAAAGTTTCATAAAGACGATTAAAATCTAAAACTAATGTAGAAAAGACTTACAGGCTGTGTAAAGGAGAACACAGAGCACAGATAGCGTGATCATCCTCCGCTCTTTGCTGTTCAGACTCTTCCACTACAATGATGCTTGCAGCAATGGGGTCAAACTCAAAGCTACACCTTCAGCGGAAAACTATCTGTACCTGACCCAGCGGATGCAAATCAGTGAGCGTCAACACTCGCACTAGAGGAAGTGGGAAACCTACATCTGCCACTTTCTGCTGAGATTGTTTGTTCAACAGAAAAACACATGAGCTGCTTTGTTTTGTCATCACTTTTTGTTTTATTGAACCCTTTGTGCTGCACGCTTTTAGAAACCAGATTTAGGTCATTTTAAGACCTTCTGAAGACTCAAAGACAGTTAACACCTTTTTTTTTAAACACTTACAACACCAGTTCCAAAAAGGTTGGGGCACCGTTTAAATGTGAATCTAAACAGAATGCAATCATTTAAGAATTGCATAAACCTGGATTATTCTCATTAGAACACAAACAACATAGATGATAATGAAGCTGAGACGTTTGACCATTTAATGAAAAATATTGGCCCATTTTGAAATTTCATGGCAGCAGCACATCTCAGAAAAGTAGGGACAGGGTCATGTTTACAATCCCCTTTTCTTTTACCAACAGTCTGTAAACGTCTGGAAAGTGAGGAGGCTAGTTTCTGGAGTTCTGGGAGAGGGATGCTGTTGTGCAAGGACCTTTAAATGTCCCAGTATTGTTTCCTGGTTTTGTTTCGAGTGTTTAAACTGGTTTAAATCAGAAAGTTTGATGTGAATCATGGGGATTGCTCATCTAAATTTTATGAAATGAAGTGCGGTGTTCCCCAAGGTTCAATTTTAGGCCCGGCTCTTTTTAACCTTTATATGAAACCTTTTGGAATTGTCATCAGGAGGCATGGCATCAATTTCCACAGCTATAATGACACTTTATGTCTCCTGATGACCTACTTGATGCCCTTTCTAACTGTATGTTAAATATTAAATCATGCATGGCAGAGAACTTTTTCATCTCAACCAGGACATTAATCAAGTTTTAGTCACTGGTGCAGGGGACAAGAGAGAAACTGGTCAGCAAGCTTCACACATTAACTTTTTATCCTTGTCAGTAGGCTAAAAATTTACGTATTTTTGAACCACATATATACAGTATATTGTGAAAAAAAGCTGTTTTAACTTTTTTTTTTTTAATTGAGTGATGCAAAAAAGAACATGACACGTAAGGGACAACATATTTGCAATTCAATCAATACAAACAGTGGAAACACGACAAGACAAAGATAAGCAGGAACTTGTGAAGGGCTATATTTTTATGTGTGTGTATGTGTGTGTATAAATATGTGAGTGTGTGTCTACGTGTGTGTGCAGTCATTTGTTTTGGGGGAACATGAAAGAATGGTGAAGGTATGGGATGTCAGGTTGAGCTGGAATTATATTATACAAATATATTAAAGACAAAAAGAGAGACACTGTAAGAAAAAAAAGCAGTATATATGGTTGTAGGGTGTATGTAGGTAAAGGAATGGTTTAAGAATCAAACAATAGAAAAGGAAAAAGAGGAAGAGGTCAACGGGGCAACAAAGGGGAAAAAAACATGGTAATAATAACAATAAAACAATAATAATAATAATAATAATAATAATAATAATAATAATAAAACAATAATAATAATAATAATAATAATAATAAATTAATAATAATAACAATGCCTTGCATTAGTATTATGCTATCACGATGATAATTCAACGTCCCATGTCCATTCTTAGGTTTCCATTTCTTCCTCCACTTTTTTCAATTATTAAAGCCCCCCCCCCCCATAGTTTTTGTAGGTGTAATAAAAAAAATATTAATAATAATAATAACAATAAAAGAACTATTATTATTATTATTATTATCATTATCATTATTATTATTACTATATTGATAACAATAATAATAATAGTTACAATAATAATAATAATTATTATTATTATTATTATTATTTTGCTAATAATAATGATATTAATAACAATAATGATAATAGTTATAATAATAATAAAACAAAAGAAGAAATCTCTTTATCTTTAAAAGAACATTGCCAGAGTGCAATCGCTTCTCTGTCAAGCCAATGCAGAGACATTAATTCATGCTTTTATGACCTGTAAAATAGATTACTGTAGTGCTCTTCCTTCTGGTCTCCCTATAAAGAATATTTCACGTGTTCAGCTTCTCCAAAACTTTTAAAGCTCTCAGTGGTCCTGCCCTGCTCTTATTTATCTGATTTTCTTTTACCTCATGAAAGTGCTCTGTTAACAGAACCCAAAGTTAGAACTATTGGAACAGCTTACCTGAAGACCTGAGAGCTGCACCTAATATTATTCATTTTCAATGCAAACTCAAAGCCTACCTGTTTAGTCTGGTCTTTAGCTAAGTTATAGATCATCTTAATGTGCTTCAGTGTTTTAGCTTCTATCTCCCTCTATTCTAATGTCAGGATTGACTTTTAGTAGCTTATCCTCTTATCATAATTTACCATGTTCCCTTTTTGTGTTCTAGACTTATTTTACTACATTTCATGGAGCTATCTTTTACTGTGTTTTTTGTTTGAAGATTTATTTTAGGGCATTTTATGCCTTTATTGACAGAGAAGGACAGTGGACAGAATCAGAAACAGGGATGAGAGAGCTGGAGAGAGACATGTGGGAAAGTGCCACAGGCTGGATTCAAACCCAGGCTGACTCTGTACATGGGGCACACCTTAAACCGCTGTCTCTTGTGTTTATTCTCATTTTAGTGTATCTTTATTATGTATTTATTTCAGTTTAATGTTTTGAAATCTCTCTTATGTTGCTTTGTTTTTACATTTCAACCTAACCAGGGGTTCCTCATTTCAAATTTTAAAATACTTTTAAAGATTTTCCTAAATATGCAAGTTCCTGTTATTATGTCCTTCATTTACTGAATGACTGATTTATCAATGTTGGACTTATGGGTGGAGAAGACGGGTTTGGAAGAGGAATGGGGTGGGGGAAAAGGCTGGCTAAAGTGTTTTTATTTTGTTGTGTGTGTAAAGTATTTTGTGTTTCTTTGTTTTGTATTAAAGTGTTATAAAAATAAAGATTGATTGATAATCAGACATCTGTCCCCCCATCTTTTCTTGTGCTGGTTTAGTTTAGTAGTTTATTTGACAGGGAGCTTGCACAACAACTGCTTAGCTATAAAGCTTTTTACATCTGTGATCCCTGAGTCAGTATACAGTAAAAACTATTTAAAACCATATATAAACAATTAAGATCTAAAAAACATCATGCTAAATTAATCATATTTAAAATGACATTTCATTCTCTTTAAGAGCAGTGCATACTAAGAATAATCAGTGATCATGATTGGCTGAAATTTAGTGTGCCATGAAAAAGTATTTGCCCCCTTCCTGATTCCTTCTTTTATGCATATTTGTCCCACTTCAATGTTTCAGATCATCACTATACTTTAAAATTAAACAAAGATAGCCTAAGTAAATATGATTTGGAGTTTTTAAATGATAATTGTATTTATGAAGGGAAAAAAAAATCAAACCAAACCCTACATGAAAAAGTAATTGCCCCCTAAGTATTCTCCACTGGTTGTGCCACCCTTGGAGGCAACAATCAAGCAAGAGTTTGAGTTACTGGCAGTCTTTGACATCACTGTGAACTAATTTTTGACCTACTCTTCTTTGCATAGTTGTTTTATTTCAGCCATACTGGAGGGTTTTCAAGCACACATCATGCTACACCATCTTAATCAAATATAAGTCTTTAAGACTTGGACTAGGCCACTCCAAATCCTTTAGTTGTCATTGTTAAAGCCATTCAGAGGTGGACTTGCATATTTTTTTTCGATAACTCTCCTGCTGCATAACCCAAGAGTGCTTGAGTCTGAGGCCATAAAATGATGGCCAGATAGAATCCATGGCTCCATCAGTTACAGCAAGTGGTCCGGGTCCTGAAGCAGCAAAGCAGCCCAAAACCATCACACTGCCACCACCATGTTTGACTGTTGTTGTTCTTTTATGAAATGTTGTGTTAGTTTTTCTCCAGATGGAATGAAACACACCGCTTCAAAAAGTTCAACTTTTGTCTCGTCAGTCCACAGAATATTTCTCAGAAAGTCTCATGGATCGTCAAGATGTTTCTGGCAAATGTGAGACAAGCCTTTGTGTTCTTTTTTATCAGCAGTAGTTTTGGCTTTGGAACTCTCCCATAATGCCGTTTCTGCCCAGTGTCTTTATTATTGTTGAATCATGAACTCTGACCTTAACTGAGGCCAGTGAGGCCTGCAGGTCGTTTAGATGTTCTTTTGTTACATCCTGGATGAGTCTTTAATGCACTCATGGAGTCATTTTGGTTGGCTGACCACTCCTGGGAAGGTTCACCACTGTCAACAGTTTTCTCCGTTTGTGAATAATGGCTCTTACTGTGGTTGGCTGGAGTCCCAAAGCCTTGGAAATTGCTTTGTAACCCTTTTCTAGACTGATAGATGACTTTGTTTCTCATCTGTTCTTGAATTTCTTTAGATTGTACCATGATGTGTTGCTTTTTTAGATCTTTTAGCCTATGTCATTTGGTCATTAATCCTCGAAGTTCTGAAAGTTTGTGCAAAATATGATGTGTCTGGGTTACCAAAGCCAACAAGCAACCCAGAGCCAGTTCAAAATAACAACACTGCCATCAAGTGGTGAAACTGTCAGTAACATAAGATAATTTAATGAAATGTATGCAGTGTTTGTTGTCTTTACTGCTGTGGATGCTGCTGGGCGAGAATTCACATTGAATCTGTCAGCATTTTCCCCGGGGGTCCTCTGAAAGTTTTTTCATATGTTTGTTCTTACTACTTTGGTAATTTCACATATATCTTTAGGCTTTTTTTCAGAAAAGTTTACTGAAATGTTTGAGGACTATTTGAGGATATTTAGTTTTGGACATTTGATTGGAAATTTGGGAAGGGAATTTGCTTCAAAGTTTTCCTGAATTTTCAGAGACTTTTATATATGTTTGGGGGGATTTTTGGGTGACATTTTAAAGGGAATTTAGGCTGAAATTATTTGTGAATTTTTGAAAATTTGATTAGAATAGAATGGATTTTGGGTTAATTTGCCTGACAATTTTTCAGGGATCTTCATGGAATTTTGGGGGAAAATTTCATTTATATCTTTATTTATTTATTTATTTTAAAAAGTTTACTAAATTGTTTGGTGATTATTTGAGGACATTAAGGGGTATTTTAGAAGGGATTTTTGGGGACATTTTCCAGGGATTTAGTAAGAAATGATTTGTGAATTTTTGGGCATGTGATTAAAAATTTTAAGTGGAGTTTGCTTTGAATTTGGGTTAATCTGCCTGAAAATTTTTCAGGAAACTTCATGGAATTTTTGGGTGAATATTTTATTAATATCTTTTGTTTGTTTGTTTGTTTGTTTGTTTTCCAGAAAAGTTTTTGGGGACATTTTAGGCTGAAATTGTTTGTGAATTTTGGCCATTTGATACAAAAATTTTAAATGGAATTTGCTTGGAATTAGGGTTAAATTGGCCTGGAAATTTCTCAGGAATCTTAATGGAATTTTTAGCTTAAATTATATATATATAGTTATATATATATATATATATATATATATATATATATATATATATATATATATATATTTATTTATTTATTTATTTTTTTTTTTTTCTTTTTTTTTTACTCCAGAATAGTTTACTGAAATGTTCGGTGATTATCTGAGGACATTTAGGGGTATTTTAGAAAGGATTTTTAGGTAATGTCTTGAAAATTTTGGGGAAGTCAGGGGTTGTGTTTATTTGAAAACCTCTAATAATTGTAAAGGAAATTCAGAGAGACCTTCAGAACTTTTAGTGGCAATTTAACATTTCTTTACATGCAAAATGTTTTGAAAAATAAGTAGCTGAAATAAAATGTTGTGTGTTGTAAGCCTGTTGTCCTCATGTGCAGACACCATTGTACATTGTACTTATCTTTTTAACTTTTTAGATTTCAAAATCATTTATCATTAGTGCAAGTTTTTTTTATTTTTATTTTTTTCATATTTTATTACTGGTAAAATGAGGTTTACAGTTTCTGGTTTAAAAAGGTGACCCTGTTAGGCCCTCAGGTTAGTCCTGAATCAAGAATCCAGCCCCTGATGTGATTGAGTTTGATACCCCTGATCTAATGGCTTTTAAAAGAACATTTCCTGTCAAAGTAACAAAACACCCCTCCATTTCTGAAACACTTGGTGCCTTCCATCCAGCACACCCCTATGTAAGCCAGTGGTAGTATCTTTGTTTGGCTGTTCCTGGTTGTTAAAGAGGAGTGTAAGGTGGTTCCCATTGTGTTTAATGTGCTGTGTGTCTGGTGCTTTCCACGGTGCTGTGTGTCTGGTGCTTTCCACGGTGCTTTGTGTCTGGTGCTCTCCATGGTGCTGTGTGTTCAGCAATGAATAGTGTGATGTTGTTTCAGCACCATGGAGAACACCAGAGCTGAAGCGTATGTGCGCAGGAATCTGACAGTTTGGCTTCTTTGTGGTTTTCACAGTGAAACAAAGAGACAATCAACAACAGAGAGTGAAAGGGAGATCTAGTTTATACATGCCTACTGGAACTACAAACTATTTTGTGTCTATTAAATGAACAAGAACTTTAAGAGACTGCTCATATGTATAAAACTCCTTTAAGGGAGTCTGCAAGAAGAATTGGTCTGAGCAGAAAACCCTGGAGAACTCTTTAGCTAACTTTGGTTAACAAAGAAAACTCACTATTAACATGTAACTGAGGTCAACTTGAAAGATGTGATTAAAAGCAGCTTAAAGCAGCTCCTTTAGTTCAAAGTAATTTCTCAAGCCTCTTTAACAGGATATGATGATCAAATGTATTGAATGCAGCACTAAGATCTAATAAAGCAAGTCCAGTGAGAAGACCTCATGTGCAGACACCATTGGCCAAAACTGGTCCCTGTTAGACAGAGCTTATGCTTTATACTTATCACATCCTACTGATCTTAAATATATGAAATAAACTAAAAATACACGACAAACAGAAGCTCAGGTCTCGGGAGGTTACGGGACATTTTTCCATTGTTTATTTTTTATTTTTGAAACCCATAAATCTAGCCACTAACCTCTTTCCAGGACTAGCCTGAGATTAAAATCCTGCTGAAATTTAGTCAGATATTACACAACAGTGTTCCCCAAATGCATCAACTTCCCCACTGATAGGCTGCACACTGTTTAAACGGAAAAGCACATAGAAAGAAGTGAATGTCAAAGAATTAGATCTAGTGGTCAGTATTAATACTCATCTAAGAAAGGATTTTATCTAGCAGTACTTGATATTTTAGCTTAATGTGACTGCTTCGGGGAGTAATTTAGTTAAAGATAGTTGAAATTGTTCTTTGCTGTACTTCTATTTGTCAGTCATATATCTTTTGTACAGTCAAATGCCTACTATACTTTATGTCTGGTTTGGAAAATGTTTTTATTTTGAAAGACAAAAAATCTTGAATGGTAACTTTATGGAAGACACAGGAAAAATAAAAGTTTGCTCCTCTGTGGATCATATGTGACAGTGGAGTCATGAGTGAAGCTGTTAAAATCTAAGGTTTGTCATTTCAGTGTCTATACCAGGGGTGCCCAATATGTCTACTGTGATCGGCCAGGCGATGGTTAAAGTCATGCTGGCGATCATGTGTCATTTAAATCAGTGTTTGCCAACCATTTTTCCTTGGAGCCTGCCCTTTATGTACCTAACTAAAGCAGTGCCCCCCCCCCCCCAGGACCCAAGAGAGAGGAAAAAATGGCACGCTGCCATCAAAAATCAACATCAATTTTAATTATTTCACAGATAAAACCCTAAAAAAGGCCTATGCACGCTTTTCTAATCAAAAGAGCTTTGTATAAACTACTTTATATCTTTTTTAATCATGGTTTTAGTCAATGTTTGGTGATCAATTTTTGGCAACCTCAGACCAGACAAAGCCACGAGCCCCCTTATCTTTGGTGACCCTGTTTGGCGCCCAGGTTCATCCTGAATCAAGAATCCAGCCCCTGCTGTGATTGAGTTTGATAACCCTGATCTGAGGGCTTTTAAAAGAACATTTCCTGTCAAAGTAACAAAACACCACTCCCTCCAGAACAAACAAAAAAAAAAAAAACACTTGGTGCCTTCCACCCAGCACACCCCTATGTAAGCCAGTGGTAGTGTCTTTCTTTGGTGGTTCCTGGTTGTTAAAGAGGAGTGTAAGGTGGCTCCAACTGTGTGTAGCGTGCTGTGTGTCTGCTGCTCTCCACGGTGCTGTGTGTCTGGTGCTCTCCATGGTGCTGTGTGTCTGGTGCTCTCCATGGTGCTGTGTGTTTAACCATAAATAGTGTGATGTTGTTTCAGCACCATGGAGAGCACCAGAGCTGAAGTGTATGAACACATGAGTCTGACAGTTTGGTTTCTTTGTGGTTTTCACAGTGAAATGAAGAGAGAGTCAACAATAGAGAGAGAGATCTTCAAGTGCTAGTTTGTAACAGTAACAGTAGATCATTAGTCACTTTAACTAAGTCAATACTATGTTAGGCTCTACATCCTGATTGGAAATCCTCAAAATGAAAGTTATTTTGAAGAAAGTCACTTAGCTGATTGGCCACGGCTTTCTTAAGTATCTCATTGATAAAAGGAAGAAATTTTATGGGCCTATAATTACCTAAGGTGACTGAATCAGGTGGTTTTGAAAGGTTTAATTGCAGCTAATTTAAAATCCTGTGGCACATATCCTGACAGAAAGGACATGTTGATCATGTCCAGAATAGATGTGCTACCTCGAGGAAAGACTTACTTAAGCAGCTTGGTTGGGATTGGGTCTAAAAGTCAGGTCAATGGAATGATATAGCAGCAATATTCTTCAGTTGATAATCAAAATAAGCATATTGATTGAATAAAATAAACTGATTCAATCATTTTATTAAATCAAATTTCCATCATGTTTACATGTTAACAATACCAAATGTAAAAGACAGATAATTCATAGATCAATACATGGAAGGATTTAATAGAACAGTCAGTAACTTTTGTATACATGCAGATTGCTAAGACGATTATATTGAACAGTTTCTTGAGAAATATCAGACATGGAGGGAAAGTTGCTCCTAAAGGAGATCACAGATCAGAAACATAAGATTCAATACACGACTTTGTATACTTCAGACCCATAACAAAATTGTAAGATTCAGTTATTGGTTTCTTAAAACAGCCAAAAAAAGAAAAACAAAGAAGATTGCTAAAGGAACTCTCTTATTCCTCATCTCACTGCATTCATTAGGTTTGTTAATGTTAATGTGTGTGGCCTCGTGTCATAAATGTTTAAGTAGTACGGTGAATGCTAACATTAGACCACTGCTGTAACAGAGTTATAGACAGCTGGAGCAGAAGCAGGACTAAAACTTAACTCCCTGTGGGCTGAAAATGTATTATGGAGGGGGGTATCAGTAGCAGAAGGGGTAAATCCCTGCTTTGACGTCAGCACTGCGCACTTCGAGGTGGGGCTGGCTCGCTTTTGCCCTGCTCTAGAGCAGGACCATTTGGGCACAGTGCAGGGGGGGCCACATGGGTGAGGGTCACACTGGCTTTTATTACCTGTGGACCCCCTGCAGAGTCTCCTCAGGTCCTCTCCTATCATTGGCCTACTCAAGTTTGCTAGGCCTAAATCCTTGTTTCTTGTAATCCACCACTTGGTTTATTCCTGTCACTGTACTCCAATGGCCTTCACATTTACCAGATCTCAATCCGATAGAGCAGCTCTGGGATGTGGTGGAATGAAATATCACTATGGGCAAAACTCTCTGTGGAATGTTTCAAACACTTTGTTGGAACTATGCAATGAAGAATTAAGGCAGATTTAAAGGCAGAAGGGATCCAACCCACTACTAACAAGGTGTACCTAATGAATTGGCCGGTGAGTCTATACTGTATGTGTAACAGGGAGCATTTTGTACACCTCTATATTAACTAAAACTATGATGCAAGCATGTATGCTATCCTATATCTCCCTCACATACCCAGAAAAAGTGCTTGTGCATTTGAGGTGTTGTCTCTTCTTTGCTTCCTTAAGTTTTCCCACACTACACCAATGTTCCACCACCATAATAGCAGTAAGGACAAAACCAATATTGTGAAGCCCAGTCGTCCTCTTTAATCACTGCATTAACTTTCTAGATAGATAGATAGATAGACAGATAGATGGATGGATGGATGGATGGATGGATGGACATACAGACAGACAGATACTTTATTAATCCTTTGCAGCAAAACATTCAGACAGCCCATCATCACAGAAAAACACATAAATACACATAATTGAATTTCAGTAGGATTACCCTTAAAAACAGATTTCTGACATTAACCTTGGTATTTGTGCTTTATCTAATCATACGTGACTCTTGTTGCCCTGATATCAGCTTACTCCTGCAGAGTATGAAGAGAGACATTTGTATGATTTTATACACCTAATTTACTGTAAACCAGAATCTGGATTCCAGTAAACCATGTGATTAAGTCAGAGGTTTATTATACATGAAGACTCCTAAAAGTGAAAGTGAAAGTTTTTACTGAGCACATAAAAAGAATGAGCATGCAGGGTGTTGGCAGTCACTACTGTGATGCTTGAGATGAGAAGAAGACATACTTGTTTTCCTTCCCAGTGAGGTAGAGAGGGGGATGCTGGGTTAAAGACAAACTCCTGGATTTAAGAATGCCGTTTAAAATCAAGAACCCCTTCAGAAGAGGTGAGTTACTTTCATGCTTTTGTTTGGTCATATTTCCATTGTACAGGATGCTGAGGCCATGACCTCTGACCAAAAATTTTGAATGTATGTACATGTATGGACAGATCCAAAGTACATGAAAGTAGTCAGCAGTTGTGGCTGGACAGTGGGAACATGTGTTGGTTTTGCTGAAGCCCATTCAGAAGAGGTGGTGATGTGTGCTTTGTGGAGGACTTTGTTCTGTTTTAGTTGGAGTTTGGAGTTAACAGACAGAGAAAGTGTTGTTACATATGGTTTGCACATCTGCATGTGCAACCGTGTGCTATGGGCATCGTGCAATACTATATTCAACTTGGCACTTTATAATTTTGGACAGTAGAGTATGTGCTATGTAACATACACCTTGTACTTCTGTGCAACAATTTCAGCAATGTGCAATATAACGTGGACCTGAGCTCCCAGGCAGCTAGCACTCTGCACTTTAGCACTATGGCACTTTAATTATCACTCCAGCACTTTACAATTCATTGTATTCAATTATTGGTCCCCCAACTCCCAGCCTGTTTTTATCTTTGGACTGTATGTCATTTGGATTGTCTACGGTTTATGTATGTTGCTTGTTTTTTAATACGCTCTGTGTGTTTTATTCCTATTTCTGATGTTTGTTTTTGTTTTATGTATTGACACCAACCTGCTAATGGGACTGGGGATAGAAATTAGCTATAATTCCATGTATTTACATGCAAATGTTCATTAGTACATATTGTCCCATTTTTAAAAAATAGAAATAAAAAAATCTCAAATCTCAAATTTGCCAGTTGAAATCTGTAGGGATGTTGACATACGCTTTATTTTTCCGATCTCGCTTGCCTGTTGAATGTGGTGAGTTGCTTACCAGGCTTAGGTGTGCTAAAGAGGGTATCAGGGTCTGTTTGTTACTGCAGTGTTTACATTTAAATCAGGAAAGATACTGGGTCACAAAGATTAGCGAGTTACTTCATGACCCGGCGGTCCGGGTGCTACTGTGACGTCATCACCAAGTGCCACAAAAAAAAAAAGAAAAAAAAAAAAAAAAGGCTGTACTTGAGAGGGAGGGGTACCAAGAGTAGGATTAGAACAACTTTATAACTCCCTCCTCTCTCTCTTCATCTCCCAGCAGTATGACTCTCCAATATGTCAGTATGCTTAAAGGGTCCATGTCCATCAAAATGGAAATAAGAGCACAAAGAAAAGTTCAGGGGATAATATAAACAACGAAAAGAGCAAGAAAACAAACAAACAAACAAACAAAAAAACAAAAAAACTGAGTTCTTCAGTAGAAAATCGACAATAAAGAGCCTAAATCTATAATAGTAAATAAAGACTGAAATGTGACCAAACTAATAAATATTTTTCTAAAGTCTAAATTTGTAAAACTATAAAAGACTTATAAAACTAAAAACATGTTTTTATTTCTTAAATAAAGGAAACCAATTGTAATATTATGGGATAGAAACAATCATGTTGGGGAAAGTGCGGTGAGATGTCAGGTCAAGTAGCACACTTTTCAGGTTTTTAAAAGAAATCTGATGTGCAAATTCTATGCAGATTGAAAGACTGTTAGAACTCCATTATTATGCTACTGACTGATCAAAGCCATGGTACCGTGAAGTATTTTGTTTGTCCGTTGATTTTATTTGTGTAGTTTTTTGTTGTTTGTTTGTTTTTGTTTTTTAAATCTTGTCTTATGTATTTGTTTCTTTGGACTTCTATGTCTGCTTAAAAAGATGATGATGATGAATAAATTCATAATAATCATAACAGGATACTACCACTACTCATCAAAACAACTGTAGAAGTAAATGTTACAATAATAATGATGAAAATAATAATAATAATAATAATAATAATAGTAAAAATATACTGCTAATAATAATATTAATAATAATATAATAAATAATAATAATAATAAAAATATAAAAACATCAATACAAAATACAAAACAACAATAATAACAATAATAGTAATAGTCATATTAATAATAATGATGATACTATTACTACTAATAATAATAATATAATATTAATAATAATTCAAAAAACTATAGTAGAAGTAGTCATAATGTTGATTATGACAGAAGAACAATAACAGAACAGTAATAACAATAATAGTAGTAATCATAATAATAATGATGATTTAAATAATAATTATAACAATAATATAATAATGATAATAGTGTAAGGCTGATAAGTTGTAGTAGCTGTGGTCAGGTGGGTCCACAAGTCAGCTCTGTTGTCAGTTCTACCACATGTGCAGGTCATACACATTCACGCTGCAATATCAATAAAAATAGAATCTATCAAGTGTGAGCAGACCTGAGTAGAATAGAATAAAATAGAGTAAATAAATCGATACAAGTGGCTGGTGCTGGTAATGCCTTTAGTGCAGTTCACCTTAACCGTGATAATGTAATGGTGAATGGGGGAGGGGGGGGGTCATCTTAATGAAGGCAGAGGGCAGAGAGGGAAATGGAGGAAGAGCTCAGAGAGATTTCAGCAGGTGGAAAATGCCAGCAATGCAATCAGTGAGCTTTATTTGTCGGCTCTCTGCATTGGCGGTGTCTCTGGGGTATTTAAGGTTCTATGAACTCCTGGTGACTCAGCCTACATTCACAGTAAGATCAAGTTACTTCAGTCTTATCTGGCTTGATCTGAAGCTGAACCTGCTATTCAAATGTCTCTGTCCTTTATCAATTTTTGCTTGCTTGCACTGCATCACAATGACGCCGGTTACTAATGATGTCATACTTACTGATCTCGCAAATTACAGTACAGTGTGCATCTTGTATTTCCTACTGATAACGTGTAAACAGGGCCTAAGGTGTCATTTAAATGTTCATTCCTCTTGTGTTGGATGGATTTTCAAAATTAAATCTGGTCAAATGCAAACAAATGTTGAATAAGTCTGAAAATTATTTTTTTTTTAATTTATCTTTGGATTCTTTGGATGTATTCACATATTCAGTTTATGCATATCCTTTTTTGTTCTAGAAGGTGGTCAAAGCAAAGTCCCTAAATCCACACTCATAGACTCACAGACTGCATGCCTGCTACCATCAGCTGTTTGAAACATGTTCAATGTAACAGGATTAAAACCTTGTCTCATTGCTTTCAGGGAAATGCTCTTCATGTAATCCTTGCTGTAGAGTAAAGAAGAGGGCAAAAAAAATTGAGGTAAATAACATGGTTGTACAAAAATGCTAGATAGAAATAAATCTCCTCTAGCTCCAATGAGGACCTGATCATGAGGAGACCATTACATTTAATGTTTTTGTCATTTCATGAAGGAAAGCAGAGGTGAATCAGTTCTTGAGCCACTCTGTAAGAAGACAGAAGAGCGTCAACAGCCAGCATTTACCGACAGCAAGGCTGACTGTCACCAGAGGGATGAAAATGGTAAAGTTCATCTGTGTTATCAGACAGAATGTTTTCAAAACACAAGGACAATAAAATAATACCAGTCTGTATGAAGATTTTGGTGAAAAAAAAAAAAAAACTTAATTATAATCCTCTTCATTTTTCCTCAGAGCCCTGCCCTTCTGTCAAGTCACCAGTCGTTACTTCCAGCACTGAGGAGGATTCCCATGAAAAGAGTCATGATGGTAAAGTGGAGAGCTACATCAAGATTCATTGGACAGATGGAGAAGATGGGCAGGAAACAAAGGACATGACCACATCACTGTCAGGGATGCAAAACTTCATCAAGGATTCTGCAGAACCCAAGAAAGACAGTCCTGAGCTTGACAACACAGTTACACTCACAAGTGAGTAAATAAATCATGTAACAGAGTCATTTCTTTAGTTCAGCTGTATTCACTCTGAGTTGTTATGATCATCGAGGATTACATGAAAACATTCTAACTCAATCCTACATGCTAACACAGCTTCTTCAAACATGTTTGAGGTGACTTTAAACCTTCAGTGTTACTTTTTTTTTGTCTATCAGCCTGATGACATCAGAAATATTTAAGGGTCACTCTTTTCAACACTAGTGTTTATTGATTAGTTTTGACCTTTTTACACATTGCAAAGTATTTGAATAGATGTTACATAGTATGGGTTATTATTAAGGGGTAGACCTGAAATACAAAGAGGAGTGGCCAAAACTTTTAGAAAAAAACAGTCCACTTACAAAATTGTGTCCACGAACAAAAAAGAGACATCCACAGCCATCAGAGGTGTCAAAAGTATTCACATTCATTACTTAAGTAGAGGTATAGATACAAGGGTTTAAAAAGACTTCTGTAGAAGTTAAAGTATCAACTCAAGCTTTTTAATCACATAAAAGTGTAAAAGTACTGGTTTCAAAACTACTTAAAGTATAAAAGTAAAAGAAATGTAAGGAGGAAAAATGCCATTAAGGACAAAAGCTTAGGCCGCGCCACAGGGGCCTATAGTGCTCTACCCCACCTAACCAAAAAAAACATTTTTCTAAAGGTCATAATGACTATAACATTATATTAAAATGTCTAAGTTGAAAAGTTTGGGATACACCTGTTTCAGCCGCGTTTATGCCCATTGAAAATTAACACAGTTTAGTAAAATGCAAACTCATTCAAGAACCATATATGTGTTGTAACAGGTTTAGTCAGGGTGCCAGTCTAACCCTAACCCTGACAATTCAAAAATAAAAACTTTTTTTTTTTTTACCCTTACAAAACAATAATTATCAACTCAGTAGTAGTGAAAATACAATGCAATGCAATCAAGCAATTTTAGCAAAACAATTCAGCAACACAAAATTATCAAGCAAACCCAGGCAGATTTTTTAAATTATATTCAATGCAAGAGCAAGAAAGAAAAGGCACAAAACATAAACAAAACCAAACAATGTGTGTGTGGGTGCGTGTGTGCATGTCAGTTCACTGTTCTCAGTTCAGTTCAGGTCATCAAAAATAAGAGTCCATTCTGGTTTTTCCAAATCAAAAACAACACAGTTCAGTCCAGTTCAACACAATAGAATTCCACCATCCACAACAGAAGTCCAGTCCAGACCCTAAAACTCTCCACAACCCAGGAAAACCACCAGAAAGAACACAAAACAACCACTTGGACACTCACGGTACCACTGCTTGGTTGCTAGTCAGTCAGTCAGGCTGAGGTCGCCACCCCAGCAAAACCTCAGGACTCCAGACCAGAGAGGATGAGGTGCTCCACCAGATGACTCCACATAGGAAACAACACACACTGTAATCCTTCTTTGTCCGACATGGACCCAGGACTGAAGGTTACACACACAATAATAAATGTGACATGGCATCAAACAATGAAGACGCAAACTTCACTCAACGCGACTATGGCTAGTTAGCCGGCGTCTTTCTCACTTTCAGCTCAACCAGAGCAGCCTCAGGCAGACATGCTGAAATACTTCCTGGAGGAAGAGTTTGTTTGGACAGCCCGGGGAAAACTGGGAGAGTGTTGATTGGTGGTGGATGGATTGTGGGTGTGGAAGACTAAACTTGTGATGGACTGTGCACAGGAGGGTGGGGGTTGTGTGATGATAAACATGGATAGCAACAACCCTGTATGATAGTTTTTTAAGTAGTAAATGTAGCAAAAGCCAGCTGTCAGCGAGCTGAATTGCTGGTACCTGCATCAGACGGCTTGATTCAAGCTGCAATGGCTCAGATCAGACTGCAGCAAAGGTCACCAGGGACTTTCTTAAAAAATCATGAATCTTTGGTCTGAAGTGGACTTTAGAGAATGGAGCTTTATTAGTTAGTAAATTTCAGTCTGGTTTTCGTGCCGCACATAGCATGGAAACCGCCCTGGTCAGGGTCACAAATTACCTTTTGGTGGCTGCTGACCAGGGCTTCCCATCACTCCTAGTTTTGCTAGACCTTATAGCCGCCTTTAACACCACGCTCTAAAAATTCTGCGTTATCAAATCAACACAATTCCTGGGTTGCAAGGGTTGGGTTGTATTTCTGTGTTAATTTTCAGAAATGAACCCATTTTCTGGTTGAAAGGGTAATTCCAATTCCTGGGTTGCTTGAGTTAATTATATTTCTGGGTTAACACCCCGTTGCTCAAAATTTTCCAAAAACCATGGCATCTGTTGACACCGGCAGTCAATGCTTTATCATGACATCTGCATGTGGCAAAATTCATGATTAACCTCATTATGTGTCTTCTCCCCACCATGGAAGTGTCTGTGGGCCTGTCTGGATCTTGTAATGTTGAGGCCGAAGGTGGAGGTTTTCATTTCATGAGTGCCTGTACAGTTGCATGCAATGTAAAGAACCGTCATTCTTTGCGGTATGTGGGCCAAGTGTAAGTGCAATTTGTGGGCCAGAACCGGGCCAGACCAGTTTTGCTATGTGGGAAGTTTTCATTTGAATTTTGAAGTTAGAGTCTGTCTTCTTTGTGTGGACTTAGATTTATGGAGGATTTCAGGAGGATGTTTTAAAGTAAGCCTTAAAAGAGCCACAACTGGTCACTAAAGAGTCACATGCAGCTCGAGAGTCGCGGGTTGAGAATCATTGCGTTAGTTGAATACTTTGAATAGGGGCACATCTTACTCATCACACTCACTGAAAATCTCAAGTATTTTCAAGTCACCTGACTAAAGTCCGAGTCAAGTCCTGAGTCATTGATGTCAAAGTCCAAGTCAAGTTGCAAGTCCTTGATGATACTGTCAAGTTGAGTCCAAAGTCATCAAAATTGTGACTCAAGTCTGACTCGAGTCCAAGTCGCATGACTCAAGTCCACGCCTCTGCCAAATCAATGCACCAGTGAAAAAGCATAGTAGAGGACAACAAGTCACCAAAAGCAAACTGCAGAATAAAATCCCAAAACAGAGTAAAAAATAGACAGACACAAACCACCAATGTCAGTCCTGTACAGCTGCAGGAGCAGGACACTGGTCTGTCTGTTACTGGTGAGTTAAAGTTTACTGACCCTCAAAGAAACACACACAGCATTTCACAGGGCACAGCGACATTAAAATACAACAAATCTGAGTCATAATAATGCTGAAATTACTCTGTCCTACTGTACATCTGTTGACATAAAAATTTAACATTCTTACCTTTCTTTTATGCCCGCTGGAAGATTACTCAACGTGTTCCTTCAATCCATTGTGCTAGAAATTTTTCTCTGTTGCTGCTGATGAACAAAAGAAATATTAGACAAATCTGCCAGCCGACAAAAAGGTTTATTATCATAAGGTAAATCACATGTACAGTGGTCAGTAAGCATTACAAGACAGACAGACAGAGAGAGAGAGAGAGAGAGAGAGAGAGAGTAAGAGGGACAGAGGTCCAAGCAGTAGAGTCCAAGAGAGAATGAGCCTAAAAAGCAACATTCATTTTACTCATAAACATTGAGTTGAAATTACTCAGTGCCTCTTAACCTGTTCTAAATACTTATTATAAACAAGTTAATTGTACTTCTTGGCCATAACAGCAAAAGGGCTCAATTTACTTAAGTTTACTTAGTTTAAAAAAATTAAGTAAAAAGGGGGTAAAATTAAGTTGTGTTAGCTTAAAAATCCAAAACAGCGATTTAAACTCTATTTTTATGAGCTGATAGAACTTATTTCAGTTTTAAGTGAACAGTACACAAACAATTTCAGTATTTTTTTGTTATAACTCATATTATTTGAGTTATGGCAAATCTGCAGTTTTCCCAGAATGCCTTTGGGCACTAAACCTTTATGCACTCTGTTTGCTGCAGCTGTCTTTGCCAGGACACTTTTGAAAAAGAGATTTTTAATCTCCGTGAAGTTTTCTCCTGGTTAAATAAAGGTGAAATAAGATGAATAACTAAGATGCACCACGAGTGAAGTTACTGTCTCAGTTAAAGAGGTTCTACCCTTAGGAGACCACATTACCCTTACTTGCATCAGTGAAGGGAAGGGTTGAAGGGCACACTGTCATTAAAAAAGTGGGTCACCAATAGTCATTATTGCAGATGGTCACACAAGTTAGTCCACCTTTAATGAAATGGTAGCTTATAAAACTTTTGTACTAGCTGATGTTTTAATGTAATCAGTTATCTAAGATATTTTGAGTGCTAATAGCTTATCAGTGTTTGCAATGCACTAAAAATGTTAAATATTGCACACTCAAAGTAGATGATTTTAGGCTAAGTCCTGCAAACTTAAATTAACATTTGAATCTCAGTTGTGAGAACTTAAAATAATTGATTTTAAACTAGTAGTGAATACTTAAATAGTTCAAGTAGAACAAGTACTGCACACTACCAACAAACAAGTTTTTTTAACTCACAAAAGTGTAGTCAAGTGTAGTTTACTTGTTATTTTTGAGGCAATGAGTTTCCATAATTTTTTTAAGTAAGCTCGACTAATTTTTTCTTATAGCGTATATAGAAACAGAGGCTGCTAAGTGACAGGTGCAGCCTGCGTGTATATGTGTGAGTATGCATGTGTATAGAAGGAAACTGAAGGGAGTTTTATGTGAACATGCAAAATAAGAGCTAAGATAGTTTTCTTTGAGTAGATAACGAATTCAAACTATTACCACATAGACAAAAACATGAGAGAATGGTTTGGATTGATTTGTATTGAACTTTTTTCCCACAGAGACACAACTGGAGAGCCTGTTGGAGGATCTGGGACTGGAGCATCACTTCAAGGAGAAGCTATCCCTGAGTGAAATACTCCAGATCGATAAGAAGACCATCACTGATGAACCCACCAGCTGTAATTCAGATCTTCCATGGTATTTTCTAAAGAAACTGATGATGGTTAATGTCACAGCTAGGAATGTAGAGTTTACATCTAGATGTGAATCTGCCTGTGATGCTGAATCAGAAGGAACAGATTTAGATATTGATGATCTTTTTGGTGATCTGCAGTCAGGTGACAAGCTGAACCCTCTTGACATAATCACTGCTCTCTTTCTGTGTTCTGATGGTTTTGTACAACAAGAAATGGCCCTCAAAATGTCCATGTGTCAGTTTTCTGTGCCTCTGCTGCTTCCTAATTGTGACACAGAGCAGTGCACACTAATGCTTTGGGCCATGAGAGACATAGTGAAAAAGTACAGACCTTCATCACTTTCAGAATCCAAGGGCTTTATTGAAGACAGGATTGTTGTCTCTATACTTCCAATGGTTTCCTTTGTGAGACTGGGTGAGTGCTCCTTGTCCAAGTCAAAGATCCTCAATGAGCTTCTGAGTAATCCTCAGCAAAACCATGATACATTTGTTCACTGTAACATGGAAAATGGTGACTGTCCAAGAAGAATATCTAATGGACTGACTGAAATCACCTGGTATCTACCTTGTGGGAACAAAAACATGGATGTTTTCAGTGATCCAGTAGCTGTAGCTAACCTTCGTGGAGACATTGCTTTATTTGAGACACAGTTTTCTTTTCTGTGTCAGACATCTGCAGCAGTTTTTGTGTTCTTTGACAATCTGGACCCTGAGTGCAACCTGCTCACAAACCAACACCACAAGGCACAGATCTTCCTGGTGGGAAACCATCAGAGCCAGAAATTCAATGTGGATGCTCTGAAGAAGGTGGCAAACAAGCTGAACCTGACAAAAAACAACATCCTTTTGAAGACTCAGCAAATGAATGATGCAGACTTTATCAAAAATCTACGCAAAACAGTCAACAGTGTGGTGGAGAACTCAGAGAAAAAGATGAACATTGAACAGATGGCTGACATTGCCCATGAACTGGGAATCTGGGTTGATGAAGACCGTCAAGAGTGTAAAACAGCAAAGGAAAATGCAGATGCCATCACTGCACAAATTCAAGATATCCTGAAATACAAGGAAGATCAGCTACCATTGCAGGGAGAAATATGGAAGGAACTGACCAGCAATGAGAAGGAAATGTTCCGGCTTCGAAAAGTTGGGTCAGAAAACATAGAAAAGTACAAAAGTGATCTTCAGAAAAAGCAAGAAAAACTTCGAGCAAAACAGAACTCTTATGATATGTCTGATGCAATGACATGTTTCATCAACGCAATATCAACACCAGGTATTGAGAGATGTTATTTCCTGAAATGGATGAGGATGAACCTTGATAATCTGTCTCGAGAGAAACTGTCAGGCCTCAGAGAGGCTTACAAAAACAAAAACAAAAGTCCTGAAAACAAAGATGAGATAAAAAAAATCGATGAAAAACTCTCCAACAGCTCACTTGGGATTGAACACTTCTTCCGTGAAATGGGTCAGATCTATGAAGCCTCAGTTTCTCTCCCACAAACAAACCCATCACGTCAACAGTTAGCTCATCTGCCCAGACTGTGTGCAGGGTTGTTGCTTGATGGATTTCCTCTTGAGCTTGTAGATGGTGATGCTTCAAACATTCCTCTCACATGGGTAACTGATGTTCTGACTCAGCTCAATGACTTGGTGTCTGATCAAAGCAAGATACTGGTGGTCACAGTTCTTGGAGTTCAGAGTACAGGGAAGTCTACTCTCCTCAACACCATGTTTGGAGTACAGTTTGCAGTCAGCAGTGGTCGATGCACCAGAGGTGCCTTCATGTTGCTCATCAAAGTCAATGAAGACATCAAACAAGAACTCAAGTGTGACTTCTTGGTGATCATTGACACTGAGGGCTTAAAGTCACCAGAGCTTTCAAAACTAGACAACAGCTATGAGCATGACAATGAGCTGGCAACACTTGTTGTGGGCTTGAGTGACATCACTATCATCAACATTGCAATGGAGAACTCCACAGAAATGAAGGACATCCTGCAGATAGTTGTGCACGCCTTTCTAAGAATGAAATCTGTGGGCAAAAAACCCAGATGTCAGTTTGTTCACCAGAACGTGGCAGATGTATCAGCCCCTGAGAAGAACTTACGAGAAAGAGAACTGCTCCTGGAACAGTTAAATGAGATGACCCAGGCAGCTGCCAAAATGGAGAACAAGGAAGAGTACAAGAGCTTCACTGATGTGATGGAGTACAGTCCAGACACTGGGAACTGCTACGTCCCAGGACTCTGGAATGGGAGCCCACCAATGGCACCAGTTAATGCAGGCTACAGTGAGGTCACTTATGAGCTCAAGAAAAACATCCTTAAAGTCCTGGGAAATTGTGAGTCTTCTTCCAACAATCTCCTGGAGTTTACAGAGTGGATAACAAGCCTGTGGAACTCTGTCAAACATGAGAACTTCATCTTCAGCTTCAGAAACAGCCTGGTGGCTGATGCATACATGAGGCTCTGCACAGAATTCAATAAATGGGAATGGGAGTTCAAAACCGTCATGTACTCATGGACAACAACAGCAGACACTAAGATTTCTAACTTTGGCAGAGTGAAATCTGAGGTTTCTGACGTTGGACAACTACTCACTGTTTTGAAAAATGAAGCAAGTAAACTGGTGTCTGAATGGGAGACAAAACCTCTTGAAAATCTGAACGAGTACTTCAAGCAAACTGAGGGTCATGTCAGTCTTGTTGAAGCGTACAGAGAGGACTTTGCAAATAGTGCAAAGAGTCTTTGTAGAGAAATAGAAAGATCTGTTTACAACCAACTCACAGCTGCAGCAGACACCAAAAAGGGAATGGCAGATGTCGACAGAATCAAAGCGAACCACACAAAAGTATTAGAAGAGAGAGTGAGAGCATTGATCAAAGAATGCAGAAAGAAAAAAGTGGACATGACAGACAAAAGGTTGGATGAAGAATTTGACAAGATGTGGAATAAAATGTTAGAGGAACAAAACCTTTACAAACAAAAGACCATGGATGTCATTGGGGAGGTGACCCTCTGTGTAAGAGACAATCTAAAACACAAGGGGGGAGCGTGTGAATTGTTGAGTAAAAAAAAGCAGCAGGATTGTGGACTGATGCCTTTCAAATACTCTGCTGAAGGGCATGGCAAAAAGTGGTTCAATTTTTTCATCACTGAAGATCATGTAAAGGAGATACAAAACGTAGTTGATGGTATCATAAGTGATTGCACACACTTTGTAAAAGAAAAAGTGGAAAGAAAGAACAACTACCACAACACTTTCATCCAGGAGATCCTTCATATGATTGACAAGGAACTGAAAAGCCACAAGAAATTGAAGATAGAGATCGACTTTGAGGTTTCTCTGAAACAGCACATCTGTGCAAATGCAGCCAGAGAGTTTCAGAAAATGCATGAAGATTTCATTCAAAGGAATGATCCCTCCAGATGTCTCAGTCAAAACAAAGAGAGGTTCCGTGCTAACTTCAAGGATGAGTTCTATGAACTAGACCAGAGCCAGAAGAAGGCAGAAGAGTTCACAAAGCACTGCTTGAGACCGGCTGTTGAAGACTTTATCAACCGTTCATTGGGTCCTGATATCACTGGAGAAATGATGACAAAGTTCCAGTTCAGCACACGAATGTTCTTCCAGTACTCAGTCTTACTGGATCTGCTTTCAAAGGACAAATTTGTAGACTACCACAACTACATCTGCTTATATGAGTTCTTTGTTAAAAAATGGATCCATGATGAAATGTTTAAACTCATGACCAATGAGTCTTTATCAGAGTTTGAGGAGCGGCATCTCAGGTCAAGTATCAGGAGCATAAATGAAGCGATACACACAGCTCAAGCAAAGAAAAGTGACAACCTGCAGGAAGTGATTCAGGATATCCGTCAGGAACTTGGTGATAAACTGGTCATTTCTGAGGATGCTCTCGGTCCTTTTATGATCCTGAACAACGTCAACCAGGAACAGTTTGCTCAGCGGCTCACTGTGTCTGTGAAGGACATGGAAGAAGCTCTTGGAAAGCAGTTTAAAAACACTGAAATCAGAACCAAGCTCTCCAATCTTCATGTAAAGCCTGAGAATGAGCTTTTCAAAAGAGTCATTGGATGTAGCAAACAGTGTCCGTTCTGCAAAGCTCCCTGTGAGGCAGGAGGAACTGAACACAAAGAGCACCAAACTTCAATGCACCGTCCAGAGGGTCTGGGCAGATACAGATGGACACATACAAATAAACTCAGCGCTGACATATGCACTTCCTCAGTGAGCAGTCCCTGCTCATTTCGCTGCAATGCCACAAATGGTGAATATCACCCTTACAAAGAGTACAACAAGATTTACCCTGACTGGCGGATTGCTCCCGATACCAGCCTTCAGGCTTCAGACTACTGGAAATATGTACTGAACAGGTTCAATAGAGAGTTTGCTGAAGCGTATAATGCAAAGCCAGCTGAAATTCCGAACACTTGGAAAGACATCACACTAGAAAAAGCAAAAGAGAGTCTGAGAAGGTCTTTCAATGTCAAACATCCTTCAGACATGATGATAGTGAGCCCAGCTCAGATTGGAATCTGGCCTGTGGCACTTCCTGCAGGTTTCTCCCCAGCTCTCTAATCCCTGTTTCAGATCCTATGCACTGTCCTCCTCTATCTATAAAGGCAGGAAATGCCCAAAAATAAATCTTAAAAACAAAAAAATATTTTATTAAGGAGTCTTAAGTATGCAGTCGTGTGATGGGTATATGGTGTTGAAATGAAACACACTTTTGATTTTCTTATCTTCTGTAATACCTTTCTTGGCATTTAAAAGCAGGTTTTTTTCCTTTTTTTGTGATATTTCTCTTAAAAATGTAAATTTTTACATTCAAAAATCATCTCAAATATCTGCATGTATACAAAAATTAAAGATTGTTCTGCTAATCTCTTGCAGTAATTTTAAATGACAAAAATCTTACGTTTGGTTTAGTTACACAAACATGACAAAAATTTGCTTTAATAAATTCTTGATCAAATCATTTAATTTTTATTCAGTCAAGATGCTTTACTGAATTAGCAATTCAACAACAGAGTTGCCATATTGTGCTATTTTTATCCATTAACTTTGAATTTACAGTTTGTTGTTCTATTTTGTTTGTTGTTGAAGATTCAGATTCAGATTTTTGCAAATTTATGGTGAATAATGTTTCTTGGTGTGATGTCAACATATATACTCCTGTCAACTGATTAAATAAAGATCATTATCAGCACAATGACTTCAGCAGCTTTTTGTCCATGTTCATGTTGTAGTTTCAATAAAGTTATCATCATGGGAGATATTTCCACTGTTTTCCATATTCATCTAAAGTCTGTTTTTCTAGACTCAGAACTGCAGTGATCAGATCAGAGGTCAAACCATGAATCACTGGTCAGTTCTTTACAGTGCAAATACAGAAGTTAACTAGCTTTTAATGGCTTTAATTAGTGATGCATTGAAAGTATTTTTATGAACCAATGTTGATAATTTACTCCTCCTGATAGCCAATAACAGATAAGAACTTATATATATATATATATATATATATATATATATATATATATATACCGTATTTTCTGGACTATAAGTCACTCCTGAGTATAAGTCACATCAGTCAAAAAATGCATCATGAAGAGGAAAAACATATATAAGTCGCACTTATTTAGTGTGTTTCTGACACACCGTTGTCCGTGCTCTGATAGAGAGGCAGTTGTGTTGCATGAAGCAGTAACACCAAGAAAGTCCGCCTGCAAAGTCAGTTATATCCATCTCCTTGGCAACTACCAGGGTGTGGAGACATAACTGCACCGTTGACAAGCCTCTCCCAGCAGCATGTTGTTCAAGCACCCATCTGTGGACTCGTTCCTCCAGCTCTGGCAATCTTGCTTTCAGCCCACGATTAGCTTTCTTTGTTTTCTTCATTGCAGTAAGAGTAACCTCTGCTTTTCGCCAGTCTCTCAGAAGTTTCTCACTCACTCCAAACTTTCTTTCTGTTTTCTTTAAGTGAATGTTTCAGTTATTTTTTTTCAGTGGTACAGGAGCAGCATATAGTTGTCACAAGCCTAGAGCGCCCTCCAGCGGCTATAGACAGTAATGTTTACTCCTTGGTTCATGTCAGTCAGAATTAATTAACATTTAAAAACATATCAAATTATATATGTATTTTGATATATAAAAACTTAACATGCATAATTTTTAGAATGGCCATGTTTATTGCAAAGTTGTAATTATGCATGTTTAGTTTATTAACTCGTGTTTTTAGTGAGAAGCGTTTTTGAAATGTGACACTATGAGTGAGGGGGTCAATGATGCAGAGCACACTGTATATGAAAGTGGATATGTAAGAGTAGGTAATAACTATACATGATTCCTGTACTGGCTTTGGAAAAACCCTCTCTATCAGAAGCTATTCCATGCAACTGCTTGCCATAAAATGAAACTAAAAGAGCACCTACTAAATTCTAGTGATGTGCAATACCATTGATTTCCTTTTTGATCTAATGCCAAGTAGAATTCAGGCTGGTATCATCGATACTTATCCGATAACGATACTTTCCATGAATTCTGAATCTTATTTTGATTCAGTTATGTGTGTAGACTCTTAAAACAGCCTACACTAAAACTAAAGAATTATCAGTTTTCATACACTTGCCATTATATATGAAAAGTTATGTGACTCATTGAAATTGTGAGTAAAATACATCATTTAATGAAAATAGAATAAATGTCATAATAACTGCATAAGTTTGTCAATACCTACATTTTAAAATATTCCATTAACCATCAGTCAAAAGAAATGAGACTGAAAATAGCATAAGTATTTTATAGATACAATGTTATTATCTGTCTTATTTATAAAATGTTTTCAGTTGTATCTTTGTTTTTTAAAGCCCACAATGGCTGTTTTATTGAAAGAATTATGTGTATTTTAGTAAGACCCAGCCTATGTAATCCACTTTAAATGTTTTACTTTACAGGTAACCTTACCTGACTAAATCTAGGCCTACAGAATGGATGTAAGATGATCTCAGGGACATAGATTTTTACTCAAAGCTGAGCTCATGCAGTTGTTTATTGCGGCATTTCTTAATTTCATTACTAATTTAATAACCATATTTATTAATGAACATTTGAATAGAATACGATTCCGTAGCTTTAAGAATGCAGGGAACTCACGTTGTTTGATCATTAAAACTAAACCTAAGTCTAGTAGACAGACGTATGTATCACTTTCCCAAAAAAACAGGGGCAGTGCTACACATCTCCAACACCTCCTTATATATTATTATTATATCCTATATATTATATCCATCCATCCATCTTCTTGTTAGCTCTATCGGGTCGCGGGGGCAGCAGCCTAAGCAGGGAAGCCCAGACTTCCCTCTCCCGGCCACTTCATCCAGCTTTTCCCAGGGGATCCCGAGGCGTTCCAAGGCCAGCCGAGCGACATAGTCTCTCCAGTGTGTCCTGGGTCTTCCCCGGGGCCTCCTCCCAGTGGGACTTGCCCAGAACACCTCACCAGGGAGGCGTCCAGGAGGCATCCGGACTAGATGCCTGAGCCACCTCATCTGGCTCCTCTCAACATGGAGGAGCAGCGGCTCTACTCCGAGTCTCTCCCGGATGACCGAGCTTCTCACCCTATCTCTAAGGGAGAGCCCAGACACCCTGCGCAGGAAACTCATTTCAGCTGCCTGTATCCGTGATCTCGTTCTTTCGGTCACTACCCACCGCTCGTGACCATAGGTGAGGGTGGGAACATAGATCAACCGGTAAATCGAGAGCTTCACCTTTCGACTCAGCTCTTTCTTCACCATGACAGACCGATGCAGAGACCGCATTGCTGCTGACGCTGCACCGATCCGCCTGTCGATCTCCCGCTCCATTCTTCCTTCACTCACTAACAAGACCCCGAGATACTTGAACTCCTCCACTTGGGGCAGGATCTCATCCCCAACCTGGAGAGGGCATTCCACCTTTATCCGACTGAGGACCATTGTCTCAGATTTGGAGGTGCTGATTCTCATCCCAGCCACTTCACACTGAGAGCTGAAGGTCACGGCCTGATGAAGCCAGCAGAACCACATCATCCGCAAAAAGCAGAGACCAAATCCTGAGGCCACCAAACCGGACGCCCTCAACACCCTGGCTGCACCTAGAAATTCTGTCCATAAAAGTTATGAACAGAACCGGTGACCAAGGGCAGCCCTGGCGGAGTCCAACACGCACTGAGAACGAGTCCGACTTACTTCCGGCAATGCGGACCAAACTCTGGCACCGGTCGTACAGGGACCGAACTGCCCTTATCAGGGGGTCCGGCACCCCATACTCCCAGAGCACCCTCCACAGGATTCTCCGTGGGACACGGTCAAATGCCTTCTCCAGAGCCACAAAACACATGTTGACTGGTTGGGCAAACTCCCATGCACCCTCTAGGACCCACCGAGGGTGTAGAGTTGGTCCACTGTTCCACGGCCAGGACGAAAACCACATTGCTCCTCCTGAATCTGAGGATCAACTATCCGACGGACCCTCCTCTCCAGGACCCCTGAATAGACCTTACCGGGGAGGCCGAGGAGTGTGATCCCTCTATAATTGGAACACACCCTCCGGTCCCCCCTCTTAAAGAGGGGAACCACCACCCCAGTCTGCCAGTCCAGGGGCACTGTCCCTAATGTCCACGCGATGTTGCAAAGGCGTGTCAGCCACGACAGCCTCACAACATCCAGAGCCTTGAGGAACTCAGGGCGGATCTCATCCACCCCCGGGGCCCTGCCACCGAGGAGCTTTCTGACCACCTCGGCGACCTCGGCCCCAGAGATAGAAGAGCCCACATCCGTGTCCCCAGACTCTGCTTCCTCCTCGGAAGGCATGTCGATGGGATTGAGGAGGTCTTCGAAGTATTCCTTCCACCGACCCACAACGTCCCGAGTCGAGGTCAACAGCAGGCCATCTCCACCGTACAAGGTGTTGACAACGCCCTGCTTCCCCCTCCTGAGATGCCGGATAGTGGTCCAGAATTTTCTTGAAGCCATACGGAAGTCATTCTCCATGGCCTCTCCGAACTCCACCCACGTCCGAGTTTTTGCCCTGGCAACCTCTGAAGCTGCAAGCCGCTTGGCCTGCCAGTACCTGTTAGCTGCCTCTGGAGTCCCACAGGCCAAAAAGGCCTGATAACACTCCTTCTTCAGCTTGACGGCGTCCCTCACCGCCGGTGTCCACCAGCGGGTTCCGGGGTTGCCGCCACGACAGGCACCAACCACCTTATGGCCGCAGCTCCTATCAGCTGCCTCAACAATAGAGGCGCGGAACACAGCCCACTCGGACTCAATGTCCCCTACCTCCCCCGGAACGTGGTTGAAGCTCTGTCGGAGGTGGGAGTTGAAGTGCCTTCTGACAGGGGACTCTGCCAGACATTCCAAGCAGACCCACACCATATGTTTGGGCCTCCCAGGTCTGACCGGCTTCCTCCCCCACCAGCGGAGCCAACTCACAACCAGGTGGTGAACAGTTGACAGCTCCGCCCCTCTCTTCACCCGAGTGTCCAGGACATGTGGCCACAAGTCCGATGATACGACTACAAAATCGATCATCGAACTGCGACCTAGGGTGTCCTAGTGCCAAGTGCACATATGGACACCCTTATGCCTGAACATGGTGTTCGTTATAGACATCCCGTGACGAGCACAGAAGTCCAGCAACAGAACACCACTCGGGTTCAGATCAGAGGGGCCGTTCCTCCCAATTACCCCCTTCCAGGTCTCACTGTCGTTGCCCACATGAGCATTGAGGTCTCCCAGCAGGACGATGGAGTCCCTGGAAGGAGCACTGTCCAGCACCCCCTCCAGCCACTCCAAAAAGGGTGGGTACTCTGAGCTGCTGTTCGGTGCATACGCACAAACAACAGTCAGGACCCATACCCCCACCCGAAGGCGGAGGGAGGCTACCCTTTCGTCCACCTGGGTAAACCCCAATGTACAGGCTGCCAGCCCGGGGGCAATCAGTATGCCCACACCTGCTCGGTGTCTCTCACCAGGTGCAACTCCAGAGTGGAAAAGAGTCCAGCCCCTCTCAAGAGGACTGGTTCCAGAGCCCAAGCTGTGCGTCAAGGTGAGACCAACTATATCTAGCCGGTACCGCTCAACCTCACGCACAAGCTCAGGCTCCTTCCCCACCAGAGAGGTGACGTTCCATGTCCCCAGAGCCAGCCTCTGCAGCCGAGGATCAGACCGCCAAGGTCCCCGCCTTCGGCCGCCGCCCAGCTCACACCGCACCCAACCTCTATGGCCCCCTCCTACGGGTGGTGAGTCCGTGGGAGGGGGGACCCACGTTGCCTCTTCGGGCTGTGCCCGACTGGGCCCCATGGGTGCAGGCCCAGCCACCAGGCGCTCGCCATCGAGCCCCACTCCCAGGCCTGGCTCCAGGAGGGGGCCCTGGTATTATGCATGTGACTGACAGGGGAAAAAAGAAGTAGTTCCTACCAACTGGGAATGATTACAACAAGTTCGTGATAGTATTTTTTACTTTCCATTGTGTTCCTGATAATGGTAAACTAAACATTTGTCCACAGTTATTAAAATATCGATATTTTCACATGAGAATCGATTCTAGAACATAAATCTCTGGTATTGGAAGGATCAATATTTCAGTATCGATCCGCACATAACTACTAAATGCAGCCTTCCACCATTAGCCCTGTCTTCCAACAGTGAAGAGTTCTTTAAAGTTATTACAGAATCCAGATGGTGACCCGGTTTAGCCAATCATTCTCTCCCTGGTGGGATGGAGACACGGCGTGGCAAAGCAATGGCTTCGGGAGGTTATTTGTCCATATAAAAACAACTTTCCATTTGTAGCCTATGAAGACATTTCTCCCTATGCTGAGTGTGCTGTCAACAAACTTTACACCTCATCTGCTGGCCCTGATGCTGCTGCTGCTGAGCCCTGATCTTCCTGGAAGTCCAGATGGCCTTGCACCCGACCCACTCCTCCCTGTCTCCTTTCTCCTCTCCGGCAAATATGTCTCTCTGTTTATTTCATTTACTATACCATACCTCATCCGAACGAAAACACGCAACTGTCGATTAGTTAGGGGAAAATTAGCCTGCCTGACGGTGTTATGCTAACTCGGGCAGTGCTAACTATGGCGCTAACTTGGGAATAGATGGCAGAAAACGAGTGATAGATGGATTTGTACAACTAACAGGCAACCCAACCTCCTCACTCACTTTCCTCCAAGTTAGCTCCTTTTACTCCTGTGACTGTTCCACCGGCACAGTCATTGGAATAACCACAACTGTCTCGCCACTTCCAGACGCCATTCCTGTTCTAGGGCATGGGTCTAGATTTTTGTCATTCTAGATCCATTGCCCGCTGCCGTGAAGTCACATAACACCCCTCGTTTGGATACAGTCGTGTGATTGGCTGTAAAGGAGCAAGACATCTGACTGGCTGCAGACAGACCCCATGTAGAAAAAATGCATTTGTGAATCTGGTCACCGCTGGATGAGTCTCAAAACATCCACACACAAATGCAGGGAGGTTTACAAATGAAAAGCACATTGTAAATGCACGTTAGACAGTTCACATATGTATTTTATGAAACTAACAAATATCTTTACATGCATACATTTGTGAATTTTCATTGCACATATTTAAAACAAGAAATATTTGTGTGTGCATCACCAACATGTTTAGAAATCTTGTTTTTATGTGTTAATTTTTTTTTTATTTAAATATAGATTGAAACACATTTTTATGTGCATTGAAAATGTTTTTGTGTTTTGCGACACATATATATACAAATCCCAAAATATATTTGTGAATCCTTTTTTGTGAATTTATCCATTTCTGTGTTTATTTATTGTTTTTGAGACTGTTCTAACTCCATACCTACGCTGAGCAGAGTTGTAGTGGACTTTGATAAACTACCTATGACCAATCCTCAGATAAAGTCGGATTGCAGTCAACACAGAATTACATCATGTAGAATGGCATGGACCGCTTGGAGCTGATAACAAAGGCTCTGTCTCTCTTCCCTGTAGCTGGTTGTTAATGCTCGGGATGTCCTGGCTAATTAGCAAAAGTAGTCTTGGATAAGCCGTTAATGAGAGGAGGACTGGACCGGACTATCTGCTGTGGAGCTTTTGTCTTTTCAGGACAAGTCCAAATAAACCAGGATGGTTGGATTTTTGGCTTTAGCAGATGCTACAGTTATATCATCATGAGGACTGATATTAGACAACTGACGGTAAGACTCATTTTTCATCTGAAATGTAGAGTTCTAACGCAGTGTCCAGTCAAGAGAGCACTTCTGTTATGTGTTTGGATGCTTTGTTGTTGTCGCAGGAGTATGGTATTTGGCTGTTGTAAGCTGCTAAGTTATGGTAGTGGCCAATGTGCTAACAGGCTAATGGTGCTAATGTGAGACTAACTGTTGTGTTTATTAGTTTTAGTTTTGTAACTGTGTAAGGAAAAGTGCGCAGCTTTCATTTTGGTACTTTTGGTACTAAACCACTGACACAAAGAAAAATAAGAGAAAGTCTTTGTGCAGTCATTTCTAGGATCTCATCATGTGTACGTCTACCAGTCTGTAATAACAGGATAATAGTTACTCAGGTTTACTGCTGGCTTGGTTTCTACTGTCTCAGTTTTGGGTCTGGTTTGGAAATAAAAATGCGTTCTCTCTCCTGTTTAGCACAGACTTGTATGTATCGATGTATCACAGAATATCAGATTTATGCGTTTTGCTGCTGTTAATGCAGCAAAATATTGTTAAAGCAAATGTCCCGTAGTTGTTCTAAATAGCTGGAATTCTTGAGGACTGCCGGTCATTTTGACCAGGGCCAAAAATGTCTAGTGGAAACTACATATATATATATTTGTTTTTTGTTGTTTTTTTTTTTCTTTAATTGTTGATTTTAAAAAGAAGTTTGTTATTTATCACTGCCCATTTGGGGGTAAGAGGGGTTAATACATAAGCAGAGAGATTTATTACCCATCACTAACTGACATCACTCATGTTTAAATCAAAAAATCAAAGAACAGTTCTGACTTTACTACTGTTATTAATTTTCATTCACTTTAACTAGAACATCTGTGTACCAAACAAAATACATGACAAACGAATAACCCACATACTTTGGTCTAAAAGATAGGTTTTTTTTACTTTTACCATGATAAATGTTTCAACAAACCGTAAAATCTGACATTTCAATCAACTAAATAAAAAATCTGTCCCTATTAAAAACAAGTAATAAACTAGAGTGCATTCCGCAATTAACAATTATGGAGCTAAATGTCTGCAGATAAAACACATTCAGGTAAACTATAACACACTGTTAGGCTTAATAAATGGGGGGGTTAGGGAACAGCTGTGTAACTTTTAGTCGGAACTTGTTGTCCGTGGTTAAACTGTATCTGATGTTGTGAATCAGACTGTAAATAAAACCAAATCATAGCAGCCAGGACCATGTCTAAAAACTAGCAGTGGATCAGGATACTCAGAGACTGATTTAGTCATGTAGAGATTTGCTCTCTGACTGACTTTCTGCAGTTTCAATTGGCTGATAAATCAGCACTCTGTCAGCATTATTTCCCACATATTTGGGACCAAAAAGTAAAAAAAAAAAAAAAAATATGTTCTGTGAAGAAAAAGTTGTCACAATATTCACATTTAAAAACTAGAATGGCCGTCTGAGGCAGCAGACTCACGCCTAAGCAGCGCCACCAAGGAACTTACACTCACATTGATTACTATGGTGTTCAAAATTTCAAAGTCCGAGAAAAACCAAATGGGTGTGCGCATCATCACCAAAATCTAATAGATTCTTCCCTGCCACTATCCCAATACTCCCTGAAAGTTTTGTGAATACCCAACTTTCTGTTGTCGAGTTATCCTGTACACATACAAACAAACAAAGATACACAGGAAGATCTGGGGAGTAATTTTTCCAGAGTAAAAAGTGTTTTACTCAAAAATAGTAAAATTTACTCTTCATTGAGTATATTTATCACCAGCCACCATAAGAGTCCAAGTAAAAACACAAAGTAAATTCTGCTGGAATAAAACTTAACCACACCCACTTAAGTTTCAACTCAGCTGCCATCACTCATGTATGGTCACAGCTGCAGCTCGTTAGGTGTCCCAGCTGAAGATAATCCTTGGCAATCAAGATCTTCTCACCTGGTGATGAACCTTCAGATACCTGTGTACTACAGCTTCTAGTCAGGTGACTCCTCTTCAACCTTTGATAATCCAGTGATTTTTCAGTGAGGTTTTTTTTTTTTCCTTGTGTAACTCCATCCTTTCTGTTCTTTAATGGGAGGGGCTATTTCGTCGTATTATTGTTTTTTATATAGGTAAAATCTAGTACCGGCCAGTAAGGACTCATCTGTACTTGCAGTTCACTATAGGAAGTGGTGGGGGCAGTATCGCTCCCACTGTTTACATTATTCACAGGACCTGAGAAGAAGAAGTTAAGCATGGCGGAAAGCACGGAGAACACACCAAAAAGCCGACTCAGAGCTTCCAAAGTTTGGGAACATTTTACAGAAAACTATTGGTGAAACAAGTCAACTGCAAATTGTGTCAAGTCAAACTCTTGTACCATGGCAGCACTACAGCAATGCACGAACACCTGAAATGTAAACACACTGTAGCTGCCGCGTCTTCAAATACCCCGAGTGGGCAAGTTTGCAAGTTCCATGAATATCTTTTAGATCTTTTGCATTTAGTTACTGAGCCCTTTGTGCTTCAGGCATGAGTATTAATTCCAGTAGCCTACTTATAACATTGGTGCCGTACGTTAATCAGTCGGAAAAACCATCTTTGATATTTGCTAGGGGAACGTTTTTTTTCAGTAACGCTATTTAGTGTGCAATTTACTTTAGTTATCAGTTCAGTACTTTTTATATTAGAGGAAAAACAAACCTTGACGATGTAGCAACTTGACATGTCATGTCAATTTGCTAAACCATTAAGTTTTCACAGGTGTGCATGTATAAGAAGGCGAGGTAAAACGGGGACCCAAAATAGTATGCCAAATAGCCACAATTAATCAACTAATTGTAAAATTAATTGTCAGATTAGTCAACATACAATATAATCATTTGTTGCAACCTTACACATGAACAGCTTTTATTTATTCTGAATCACATATAGAGTTGCATACAGACAGGGTGGTCTGCAACATTGACCCCCTCACTCATGGTGTCACACTTCAAAAAACACTTCTCACTAAAAATATCAACTAAGAGACTAAACATGCAGAATTACAACTTTGCAATGAACATGAACATTATAAAAATTATGCATGTTTAGTCTATTAATTGTTTTTAGTGAGAAGTGTTTTTTGAAGTGTGACACCATGAGTGAGGGGATCAATGTTGCAGCCCACACTGTCTGTATGTGAGAGTATCAGCAGTTCTGAATAAATGATAACTGCAAATTATTTCTGTATAAGTTCTTGTCAAAGTCATTCTAGTTGTCTGGGAATTTTTTGTCATGACTGAAATCATGACAAAAAATCAAAAAATTTAAACTTCCATCTATAATAAGGAGTCCCTTAACTACATTGCTGGACGAAAAGAGCGATTCAGATCAACCAATTACTCTCTCCCCAATGAGATAGTGACACATTGGTTAACCATATATGGATGTCACAATGGAAGCGTTGCCTGCTGATGCCAACAGATGCACTGACAGTCTCACCCATGGTTTTTGGAAAATTTTGTAATAGTGAAGGGATATGTTATATTGTAATTAAGCTAACACAAAGTGCCTTGATAATATTTGATATTAATGCACTTATTTTGTAGGTTATGTTGTGTTGAGCACATTGTGAAGGTTTGAAACTCCTGGGAGACGCTAGATCACTCAGTACAAAGGAATGAAAATGACTCACACATGAAGCTTTATGCTTTGCAGCACACATAAGCTTTTTTACTACATAATGATGTTTGTGAAACAGGAGAAGCAGTTTCGCTGTGGGGCAGGATATTCTGTGTCTTACAGATGGAGAGTCCCTCAGGGCAGAGTGACTGATTTGCCCAGAGATGAAAGAATGTTGACGTATGAGTAGTGAACTACCAATGACGAGCAGACAACACCTGAAGATGCACATTTTTCATACTTAGAGAACCAATGTTAGCAGATAAAAGGGTTCAGGGAAAGGTAGATGGGGTTCAGACTTCGTGAACTGACCCAGCATCTGTCTGCTTGTCAGGGATACGTAATTGAACCCAGAGACTCTGTACTGCACCTTCTTGACTCTTGTAATAAATTTTCGTCAACTGAGACCTGATCCAGCTCCAGACTCTTTTTCCAGATCAACCAACACGCAGCAAGGATAAAGGTGAATGATTGATTAGGAAGGAATGGATTCATTACTGATTAATGAATAATTAAAGGTCCTTTTTTCACAACAATAGCCCCTCCCCTTAAAGAAGTAAACATAAGTTATCTCAGCTTAACATGGTCATTGCATTGCCGAGGAATATTCACCCTTTGCCATGACTTCCAGTTATCTGGTGAGACCCTGAGTGAGACTGTCAGTGCATCTGTTGACACCGGCAGGCACCATCTCATTGCCCCTCATTAAAGCCAGTGTTGTGCATCACCATGGTTCTGATCCCCTGAGAGAGTGTGAGTAAGTTTACAGTGAGATGTAATATTTTGTTGTAATTCACAATAGCAATTTACAAATACACCTTTTCAGAGAAAGTGTAAATAAGTAATACTGCTAATCTTTTCAAAAGTATTTTCCTGTCAAGGTTTAAAATAACAGCTTTATGCTGAAAAAACAGCTCTATAATGAATAAACTATGGTCAGAATTACTCTGTAGTGAGTACAATTGCAATAGAGTTGTTTTGTTTTTGTTCATTGTGGAGTACAAAAATCATCATTTAGAGTTAAATAAAAACACTTGTTAGAGTAAAAACAACTCTGAAAACATTACTCTGCAGACTGGGACCAAATGTTATATTTTTCAGAGTAAAATTTTACTCAATGTGAGTAAAATTTACTCAGGTAAATTTACTGTGTGCTGTCAAAATTTCTATTGGTTTTGATCAATTAATCAAAATGGTGAAAAATGTGATTCAAAATCAATCACACTCTGATCACCCAATCAGCTAAAGTAACTTTGTCACTTTGATTGGAACACATGAAAAAATTCTCTGTTCTTGATTTCTACAATTCTATGGATAAAGTCCAAAATCTACAGATTAGAAAACCTGCAAACCGTTCCTGAAACAGTGTGAGCTCCACTTCAAACTCAACTCAGCCACCTTCTCTTCTGACTAGGTCAAGATTGCCTTCGTCATCTCCCACCTGACTGGTAGAGCCGGATCTTGGGCGACCGCAGAGTGGGGCAGGAGATCGGACATCTGCAATTCCCCGGCAGCATTTACCAAAGCCTTTACTCCAACACACTCAGCCAGGCAGAGAAGCAGCCAGAGCGCTAGTCAAGATTAAGCAGGGGCGTAGAAATGTTTCTGATTACACTATAGAATTTAGAACATTATCTGCTGTTTTCTGATACTAATAACCAGTTCATTGTAGAAGTTGATGCATCTGATGCGGGTATAGGAGCTGTCTTATCTCAATGTTCCCCCAAGGATGAACGTCTCCACCCCTGTGCCTTTCTGTCACGCAAGCTTTCTCAAGTGGAACGCAACTACAACATGGGGAACCAGGAGCTGCTGGCAGTAAAGATGGTGCTAGAGGAATGGCAACACTGGGTTGGAAGGAGCTTCCCAGCCTTTCTTAGTGTGGACTGACCACAAGAATCTGGAATATCTACAGACCGCAAAAGACTGAATGCTGGGCAAGCCGAGTGGGCATTATTCTTTAACTGTTTTAATTTCACTTTATCTTATTGTCCTGGTGAAAAAAATGTTAAGCCTGATGCTCTCTCTAGACTCCATGCTGATGTAGAACGTAAAACAGAACCAGAACTTATCCTTCCCTGTACCTGTTTGGTTGCTAATGTTACCTGGGAGATTGAAAGAAAGGTCCAGGAAGCTATCCGTAGTCTTACTCCCCCTGAAAACTGTCCACCTGGCTGCCTGTTTGTTGTTCCTGAGCCTCGTTCACAGGTTATTCACTGGGCTCACTCCTCCCAGTTCTCCTGCCACCCTGGAATTAGTTGTATGCTGGGGGTCCTCAAAGACCGATTCTGGTGGCCCTCTATGGACAGAGACGTTTCTGAATTCATCTCAGCCTGCCCTACCTGTGCCTCCAATAAAATCTCTCTCCAGTGGGTCTGCTCCATCCTCTCCGCCAACATATCCCTGGACTTTGTCACTGGACTGTCCATCTCTGAAGGTAACACCACTGTCCTCACAGTGGTGGACAGATTTTCTAAAATGGCATATTTCATTCCTTTACCTAAGTTGCCCTCGGCCAAGGAAACAGCTGAGGCTATGCTGCACCATGTTTTTCGTTCACATGGCCTCCTCAGAGATGTGGTGTCGGACCAGGGCCCCCAGTTCACCTCCAGGTTCTGGAGGGACTTTTGTTCGCTGACTGGGGCCACCGTGAGCCTCTCCTCTGGATTTCACCCTCAATCAAATGGACAAACAGAGCAGATGAATCAAGAAATGGAGACGGGCCTTTGCATCCTGGCTTCCCAGAATCCTTCCTCATGGTCCACTCAACTTGTGTGGGTAGAATATGCTCATAACTCTCTTATTAACTCATCTATTGGCTTGTCTCCCTTTCAGTGTGCATGGCTTTCAACCTCCTCTTTTCCCTGCCCTAGATAAGGAGGTCGTTGTCCCCTCTGCCTGGACCTTGGTGTGACGTTGTCGCCAAACCTGGGAGCGAGCCAGACAAGCCCTCCTCCAGTCATCGGCTAAATACAAGACGGCGGCTAATTGCAAAAGGTCTGAGGCCCCCAAGTACCGCTGTGGTAATAAAGTTTGACTTTCTACCAAGACCCTGCCCCTTCGTCTGGACTCCAAGAAGCTCACTCCCAGGTTCATTGGACCAATCCACCTTTCCAAAGTCATTAATCCTGTCACTGTCCAGTTAAAGCTCCCCAGAACAACGAGAGTCCATCCGGCATTCCACGTCAGTCAGCTCAAACCCACCAAATCTAGTCCTCTGGTCCCTACCTCCCCACAAGTCATTGATGGAGAAAGAATCTACACTGTCAAGAAGCTGTTAGCTGCTAGAAGAAGAGGTTGTGGCTATCAGTACCTGGTGGATTGGGAAGGTTATGGCCCTGAAGAGCATTCCTGGGTCCCTGCTAGAGATATTATAGACCCACAGCTCATCAGGGACTTCCACGATGAACATCCTGACATTCCTGGGCCGTCTGGAGCCGGCCATGGCTCCAGACGGCCCAGTAATTTTTGATTTTCGAAGATCAAAAATTATTGTTGGGGAAATATATTAGCTACTTGAGGGAGAGAGGAAGTGATAAAGAAAAACGTCATATGCTGCAAGTATGACTTGAACGCACCAGCGAGGGGAATCCTGCATGTATCATTGAACTTATACAGGCATCAAAGCGAGCTGTGCAGAGGCCTGTACTGTAGTAACACAAATGCTAAATTAAACGTCACATAAAAGTAAAAGTTGAGGAGAAATCGACTCTCACGGTGTCCAACGCCATTTTGCTACGTCATTCCGACTGACCCGGGCTACTTGGATCCTACCCGAGTTCCCAAGTCAGAGTCCCGAGCTCAAAGGCCGTTCTATTGCACTTTTCCGATTCGAAAGTCAGATTTATCCATGTTCAGAGTCTAATTGAACGCAGAATTACCTTGTTTCTCTTTTCCGGATCACTCCTTCCTGCCCATCCCTACCTGTCTCTCCACATCCTTATCACTCTCATGTATCTCACCTGTGTTGATTGTCTGAGTGGCTGCACCTGGTGATCCCTGGCTGATTGTCCTCCTCCTCCTTGTGTATTTAGTTCATTCACTCCCTTCCTTCTGTGCGAGATCTTCTTGTTACCTCCTGTGTACAATTCTTTTGAGCCTTATTTTCTGTTAGTTTCTAGTGTGTTTTGACCCATTTCTAGTCCTCAGTTTCTGAGTTTTTGCCTGCCATTTTTCTATCTCTGCCTGATTATTATTGACCTCCTGTGTACCAAACCTATTTTTTGATTAAACAAACTGAGACTTTTCCTGTTGTCCTGAGTCTACTTGTGGGTCCTTTCACCTGGCACTTCGTTACAGTCACTGATATCTTCAAACAGCATAAGAAGAAATCTTCTGATGTCAGCACCCTAACCACCTCTGCCCTGACTAAGCTCCTCAGTATGAAGATCATTCTAAAAATAAATGCATAAATAGTTTAAAATCCTTGCCTGTTTTATCACAGAGATGTTGTAGGTACAATCAAATACCAGGATATTAAACTATTTCACTAAAAATGTCTGTAAGCTGGCACCCACTGCATACAGTAGATGCCCTTTAATTTCCACCTCTAACCCCAAAACATCCTGAGTCTGCCAAACAAAGCTCAGTGAATTCCAGCGTGGTACTGTGATAGGATGCCACCTGTGCAACAAGTTCAGGCGTGTCAGTAAGTCTAGTAACAAAGTGGAAGCGGTTGGGAACGACAGCAACGCAGCCACCAAGTGGTAGACCACGTAAAATGAAGGAGCGGGGTCAGCGGATGCTGAGGTGCATGCGCAGAGGTTGCCAACTTTCTGCAGTCAATCGCTACAGACCTCCAAACTTCATGTTGCCTTGTGGAAAGCCTTCCCAAAAGAGCTGAAGCTGTTAAAGCTGCAAAGGGTGGACCGACATCATATTAAACCCTATGAATTAAGAATGGGATGTCACTTAAAGTCATATGCGAGTCAAGGCAGGTGAGCAAATACTTTTGGCAATATAGTGTCAATACAGTGCTTAACAAATTTATTAGACCAGCACTCGAAGTCAGGTTTATGCCATAGCTGCATCATGAAGTGCTTTAATGCAGACTCTTTCATTTTCAGTGAGCTCTCCATGTTTTACCATTTTGAACAGGAATGAGGAATTTCAAACTAAATTCCCCCAAATTTGAGCTGGCTCACTGGGCTTCTCTGAGAAGTCAGAAATAATCAAGCACAACATTCAACCACTAAAACTCATTTTTCTGTTCAGGAATGCAAGTAAATAATGATAATTTGACGTATTAATCAAGAAATAATAATGTGCTTTACTATTTTTTTCAGTTTCTTCTGTAAATCAGTAAATTTGAAAATTCATGGATAACAATAATAATCATATTTTAGCATTAAATATATCATTTAGGTTAAAGAGCTTCTAAATATTGGTGTATTAACCATTACAGAAACATACAAAAATGATTTTGGTAATTACCAATGCTGTTAATTTAGGGCAGCTATTGCAAAAACCTTACTTTGGGTGGTGGTCTAATAAATTTAAGCACTGTAGATAGATACTTTATTAATCCTTTGCAGCAAAACATTCAGACAGACCATCATCAGAGAAAAACACACATAAATACACATAATTGAATTTCATTCTGATTACCCTTAAAGCAGCACAACGGAACTTTCACTTTTTTTTTTTTGGTTTTGCGGCACCAGTGGACAAAAGAGGTAGGGCTTTACAAGAAGGAACACTCAATTACCCATGAGCACCAGCGCGTACTGCCCTAAAGATCCTGATCTCCTGGTGTCACGATTAACTGGTGTTGAATTAACTGGTGAGAGTGAGGCAGATGTTGGAGGGGCGTGGCCTTGGAGGACCTTTGTTTACAAATGAAATTAAGTGAAATACACAGTCCTGTTGCGTGTTTAATGATTTGACAGAAATATTTGTGTCTTTTTCAGACATCGCCACTTCAACAAGTGAGTTTATGGAGTCCAAGTGTAAGTTTTAAGTAAGAATTCCCATTAAAGAACTATGTAGGTGGCTGCACAAACATTCAACCAACATTCAAACAACGGAATGTCGTGTCTGAAAATGTATGTTCTACTAAGTCAATTATTTCCACCCAGTATCGTTGTCTTGGATAATATGCTGCTTTAGTGAGAGTTTTTACCTTCATCTGTTCTCAAACCTGCACATTTAGCCAGCGGCGTGTTCATACGAGAGATTGGTAAGCCATGCTTGCTGTGTTAACTTGTGATGCAGTCGTTAGCATACTCGCTCACCTTCAACCACTGTATACATACAATCACGTAAGATCAGCCACTGTATATTCACGTTTGGTTGATATGTCATCACTTCATTTGTCGAGTACGAGATGGGGAAGCAATAGTAGCCCATGGGAGTAGCTATATGGAGATAACAGTCATGAGACGTGGCAGCATGGCCACGCCAAACCCGTCTTAAGCAATGCAAACTTCTGTAAACTATTAAAACGTTGGCTTTGTTCTCATATCATCTGTACTAGGTCTGTTGTATGTTTGTACAGCCTACAAATAAAACTGTGGGATACTTTGGTGTACTTGTGGTTCATTATGTCTACATGCAGCATGATTGTAAGGTCCCAAGGCCATGATAAAGGCTATTAAAGGTAGCCTATGGAATGATGAATAAATACCTGAATGTGTTGTGTTTTAAAGGGGAGAGGTTCAATGATCAACGACTTAAACAACACATCTGATTGATTGGTCAAAGAGTTTATTGTCCAAATGTAGCTTAAATGCACACTCCACAAGTTATAATGTTAAATTATAAGATAAACTTTGTTTTAAACAGTTGGCATACAGAGTAAGAAAATAAATGTGCAAACAATACTTATATAAAATACAACTGAATTATTAATAATTATAACTGTAACAATACAATTTACATGTGTACGCCTGTGTCTGTGCTTGTGGAAGGACTGAGAGCAGGTTATAAATTACTGCACAGACACAATGTGTTGTTACTGTGAAGGAAGGACTACATACAAGGTAAACATTACACATCATAAATATATCAAACACCCCGCAAAAATTAGTAGAAAGAGTGTTTGAAACGTCTCTATATACGTTTAAACAACTTCTAGATATAATTGAAAGGTGAAAAGCCTTCATTTGTCGTTTAAAAGATGTCTCTATAAAAACGCTGCTGTAATACGGTCATATTCTGACTACTATTGGGCCAAACCGGACAAACAAAACATAGCCCAATTTTATACGATTTTGACTAAATGAAGGCTATGACGGACCGACTAGATTTAGCCTGAAAAAAAAAAAAAAAAGTGTTCGGTGTTTGGTGGGGCAGTTTGAGACAGCGGAAAAAAAGTGTCCTTTTCAGATTTAAGAGAAAATTCCGCAGAAGTAGTCTCCCACAGCCGAAGGGTTATTCAAACGGGTGGTGTGGTACCACCACCCGCAGCCTGTGCACTCAATCTGAAAAACAAGATATTTAAATTGACTTGTGTTTAACATGTTTTTCCAAGAACACATTACCCATGTATGTATAAACAACAAAGTAATGCAAAAGATATTCTTTTAAACACCATTAGTGTGTGTCAGGTGCAAGGTGACAATCTTATCTCTTATCCTGCCTGTTATTTGAGCTTCACCAGTGTCTCTGTAACGTGAAAAAGACATGCAAGATAGATCAAAGAAATCATTAGTTCTTAAGCCTTGGGATTGTAAGAGTTCACTCAGTGATAGCCTATAAGGGCCCACACCCACAGCCAATCCCAGACTTCATACCCTGCACCAGACAAAGGTTAAATTATTTTCTTACCCAATTATCAATACTAGCCCCAGCATTTTGACTACCACAGGCCCGACAGAACTCGGATAGGTCATCTGTAAACACCAAACATAGCTGTAGCCTAATGCAAGACATCGAAAGGACTGTATTTTTACCTGGTACTAGATACCTGTGTTGTTCAGCAAAGATAGTGCAAGCTCTAGGCGCATTGCTGCCACTGCCTGTTGGTGCACAGCATACTATACGGTACTCTGGCCAAGGATTTGCTCTGCAAGCTGTGAAGTAAACAAAGGGAAATATTAGGAGATACTTTTCTAAAAATGCCTGGCAACAGAGAGAATAAAATTTTTACCTTGCATACAAAGATGCCACAGGATGTTGCATACCGCTGTATCGGGTGTGCGACTGTGGCGCATGTCCATCTCCCTAGTGCCATAATGTGCTTGCGTACGAGTGCCCTAAACATATAGAGACTTAAGTTTCAGTTTGGCCATTACATAAACAGGTTAACACTAAGGCAAGCATCTAAAGTAATTCATATGGGACACTTAATTATGGAATATAATCACATTTTCTTGGCACCCTCTAAGTGTGATCCAATGTGCCATTGTGTCGCAACTCAAACAGCAGATACTTCACTTACCTTGTTACTT